>NC_056453.1:20330136-20440136 GCF_018296145.1 Oncorhynchus tshawytscha | reverse complement strand
TCTCTATGGTGGGTCAGACCAGAGATCAGAGTCTCAGAGCAGGGCTTGTAGTCAGAGACAGACCAACACGTTTGGGGAGAAACAACAAAGAAAAATCTAAAGTCCAAAAATCTAAAGTATGTGGTTCCTGTCTCCCAAACAGACGAATACTAACTGACGTTCCGTAATTGAAAGGTTCACCCACAGTTCAATCACTCACATATGCGATGTATGAATAATGGGAACAGACAGAAAGTGTTTGTAGATTTTACATTTTTGTTTTGGTACAAGCATACAGGTTACTCAGAACAGTGCAAAATAGCTCAAATATCTGATGCTCTGGACTAAAATCCTCTGAACCATCGTAGTAGGTTTGTCTTACCTTTGTCTTTTGAAATTGCCTTTAGAGAAAGCAGCAGTTTCAATATACCAGGGTATATTCCATGAACAATCAACCACAAACTTTACTCAGCATTTTTCTCTATAGGGTAAAGGAGTTTGTATTTTTCCTTATGTTTTTTCCATTCTCCAAGTAGTTTTGTAGCAGCTTTGTCCACCACAGGCGACCTCTCCTCTCGTTAAAGCAGTGTTTCCCTGTTCCTCCTCCTAGCTCAGTGTTTGAGGGTGGCTTGGAGGTCCAGACCAGACCAGTCCACTTGTGGTTGCAATCCCAAAGAGCACCGCGCTGCGCTTGCTGACAATCCTGCCTGTGTGCGCGCGTGTGTGTGTGCAAGTGGGTGGATGTGTGTGAGAGTGTGTGTGTGAGAGTGTGTGTGTACTGTTGAATGCGACTCGCTCTGAGCTCCGTGAAAACGTAACAGTTCAGGAGCCAAATTCAATCCCCTCTGCTCAACACAATGAACGAGAGAGAGGAAGAGAGAGGGAGAGAGAGATAGAGGAAGAGCAAGACATTGTGAGAGTAGAGAGAGAGAGAGAGAGAGAGCGAGAAGGGAGGGAGATTGAGGGAGGGTAGGCAATCCTATACAGCTGCTGCTCACATCATCCCCTGAGAAGGAAGGAGGGTAGTAGAAGACATAAAAAGAGAGCACAACTGAGATGTTCTATACTTTCTGTCACAAATTACCCTGTTTTTAAGTAAGTACTGCATGTAAGTGTGTGTGTGTTTGTTCTGCTCTGTCTAAAGGTATGTAGCTATAAGTCAGACAGTGGACAGCAAACACCTGTTTTCATCCGTCCTGTTGTTTAGTTGCGGGAGCTTTTGTTATCTCTCAGTCTGCTTCTCATTTGTCCTACACTCATTCGATTTCTTTCCACCCTCTCCCATGAATGAGTGTGTGCATGTGAGGGTGAGTGTGTTCGTATGCGTGTCTCTCTCTCTGTGTGTGTGTGTGTGTGTGTGTGTGTGTGTGTGTGTGTGTGTGTGTGTGTGTGTGTGTGTGTGTGTGTGTGTGTGTGTGTGTGTGTGTGTGTGTGTGTGTGTGTGTGTGTGTGTGTGTGTGTGTGTGTGTGTGTGTGTGTGTGTGTGTGTGTGTAGAGAGAGAGAGAGTCTGCCAGATTAAGTCCAGAGTTCCAAATCTGGAATCCTCCTTGTGTTTGGTTTGTTTCCAATTCCATCCTGGAGCGAGACCACAACGATACCCTCTGCCTGTCAGCCAAAACCACAGCAGCTGGAATCCAACGACAAGAGCCTGGACGGCAGCTGATGCACTGGTGTTCCTCTCAGGATATCTGCACACACACTGACGCCAGCTCAGATTAGAACAATTTCTCCCAGTGTGGATTATAGAAAACCTAAATGGTTTGAAATTATAAACAGGTACAGATTGACAAGGGTTTTTGCTCTCCCTCAACCGTTGCTCTACTCTTCTTTACTCTCCTTTACTTTCCCTTTCACCATCCTCCCTCTCCTCTCCTTTCACAACACTTTCACTTCCACCAAAGCAGTTCAGTGACTGTGTGTGTATGTTTACCTCTTCCTTTGAATGGTCTTTCTTGGTCAGTAAAGAGAGAGAGAGAGAGAGAGAGAGAGAGAGAGGAGGGAATAGGGGACAACAGGGGTTGTATAGTAAGTACAACATGAGAGTGGGGGAGGAAAAGCAGAAGAAAATAGGACTGGAGACTTGAAAGTGAAAGAGAGAGAGATACTGGGCCAATGGGGAAAGCGAGAGAGAGAGGCAGCGGAATGACAGGGTTATGGAAGCAAGGGATTATGAACAAAGGAGAACAGAGGAATGAAGCTGTAGGAAAGACAGATACAGGGCCTTCAGAAAGTATTCATTCCCCTTGACTAACTCCACATTTTGTTGTGTTACAGCCTGAATACTAAACTGATTAAATATAGTTTTCTCTCTCACCCATCTACACACAATACCCCATAATAAAGTGAAAACATGTTTTTGTTAAATTGTGGCAAATTTATTGAAAATTAAATACAGAAACATCTCATTTACATAAGTACTCACACCCTTAAGTCAATACATGTTAGAATCCCCTCTGACAGTGATTACATCTGTGAGTCTTTCTGGGTCTCTAAGTCTCTAATTGCTTTCTTTGCACGTTGTTCTTTTTTAAATTCTTCAAGCTTTGTCAAGTTGGTTGTTGATCATTGCTAAACAGGCATTTTCATGTCCTGCCATAGATTTTCAAGATGATTTAAGTCTGTAACTAGGCCACCAAGGAGTATTCAACGTCATCTTGGTAAGCAACTCCAGTGTATATTTGACCTTGTGTTTCAGGTTTTTGTCCTACTGAAAGGTGAATTTGTCTCCCAGTGTCTGTTGGAAAGCAGACTGAACCAGGTTTTCCTCTAGGATTTTGACTGTGGTTAGCTGTATTTAATTTATTTTTATCAAAAAAACTCCCTAGTCCTTGCCGATGGCAAAAATACCCATAACATGATGCAGCCACCACCATGCTTGAAAATATTGTAACGGCTGTTGGAAGGAGAGGACCAAGGTGCAGTGTGGTACGTGTTCATGATCTTTATTAACTGAACACTGAAATAACAAAAATAACAAAGAGAATGAACAAAAACCGAAACAGTCCTGTCAGGTGCAGAAAGACACAAAACAGAAAACAACTAACCACAAAAACCCTGTGGGGAAAAGCTACCTAAGTATGGTTCTCAATCAGAGACAATGATCGACAGCTGTCCCTGATTGAGAACCATACCCGGCCAAAACAAAGAAATACAAACACATAGAAAAAGAACACCCACCCAAATCACACCCTGACCAACCCAAAATTAGAGACATAAAAAGCTCTCTACGGTCAAGGCGTGACAAATATAAAGAGTGGTACTCATTTATATTTTGTGTTGGATTTGCCCCAAATATAATACTTTGTATTCAGGACATAAAGTACATTTCTTCGCCACATTTTTTGGGTGTTTTACTTTAATGCCTTTTTGCAAACAGGATGCATGTTTTGGAATATTTTTATTTTGTACAGACTTCTGTCTTTTCACTCTGTCAATTGGGTTAGTATTGTGGAGTAACTACAATGTTGTTGATCCATCCCCAGCCTTCACCTATCAAAGCCATTAAACTCTGTAACTAAATCCCTTGGTGTTTACTTTCCTCTTCGGAAACTGAGTTAGGAAGGATGCCTGTATCTTTGTAGTGATTGGGTGTATTGATACACTGTCCAGAGTGTAATTGATAACTTCACCATGCTCAAAGGGATATTAACTGTCTGCTTTTATTTTTTTTTACCCATCTACTAATAGGTGCCCTTCTTTGATAGGCATTGGAAAACCTCCCTGGTCTTTGTGGTTGAATCTGGGTTGGAGATGCACTGCTCGACTGAGGGACATTACAGATCATTTTATGTGGGGTACAGAGATGAGATAGTCATAAAATAATGTTAAACACTATTATAGCACAGAGTGAGTCCATGCCATGTATTATGTGACTTGTTAAGCACATTTTTTCTCCTGAACTTATTTCGGCTTCCAATGACAAAGGGGTTGAATACTTATTAACTCAAGACATTTCCATTTTTAATTCATTTGTAAAAATGTAGAAAAACATAATTCCACTTTGACATTATGTGGGGTATTGTGTGTAGGCCAGTGAAACAAAATCTCAATTTAATCCATTTTAAATGAAGGCTGCAACACAACAAAATGTGTAAAAAGTCAAGGAGTGGGAATACTTTTTGAAGGCATTGTAGGCGACAAATATGCAAATATGCATACGTGAGGTAGGGATCCTGAGGGTGCTGCAGAACCCCCTGATAAATCACACAAAAATATATATATGTATAAAATATTTTTTTAAGTATTATATATATATATATATATATATATACACACACACAGTGGAGAACAAGTATTTGATACACTGCAGATTTTGCAGGTTTTCATACTTACAAAGCATGTAGAGGTCTGTAATTTTTATCATAGGTACACTTCAACTGTGAGAGACGGAATCTAAAACAAAAATCCAGATAATCACATTGTATGATTTTTAAGTAATTAATTTTGCAAACTCAGTGCCTCTTTGTCTGGTTCATCCTTGGGAGCAATTTCCAAACGCCTGAAGGTACCACATTCATCTGTACAAACAATAGTATGCAAGTATAAACACCATGGGACCACGCAGCCGTCATACTGGTCAGGAAGGAGACACGTTCTGTCTCCGTACTTTGGTGCGAAAAGTGCGAATCAATCCCAGAACAACAGCAAAGGACCTTGTGAAGATGCTGGAGGAAACAGGTACAAAAGTATCTATAGCCATAGTAAAACAAGTCCTATATCGACATAACCTGAAAGGCCGCTCAGCATGGAAGAAGCCACTGCTCCAAAACCGCCATAAAAAGCCAGACTACGGTTTGCAACTGCACATGGGGACAAATGTCCTCTGGCCTGATGAAACAAAAATAGAACTGTTTGACCATCGTTATGTTTGGACGAAAAAGCAGATGAATACCATCCCAACCATGAAGCACGGGGATATATATATATATGTATATCAGTTCTATATTTACCAAATCAGTGCACTAGGCCATTGTTACTCCTGTATGACTGGATAAAAAGACCACCCACCTGTCCACTGAACAATTTCCTCAGCATGTCCACCATCGTCCAGCAGCCATGCAAGTAGAGGATGGCTGACAGACAGGTTTGGAGAGAGTGAGAGAGAGCAAGGATGGAGGGATAGACAGAAACAACAAAGTAGTGATCTTGGGAAGAAAGGATAAAGCAAACATCTGGAGGGTGAAATCCTTAGAAAAGAGCAGAGAGACAAAGTGTGTGTGTGTATGAGTGAGTGCATGATTGTGTGCGCTTGCGTGTGTGTGTGTGTGATTAAATCCAGAGGTCGAACTCTGAAATCAGTGTTGCCATGTTCATGTTTGTTCTACTAATTGGGCTACTTCGCAAACGATGTAACGGGTGAAAATGCATTGATCGGGGGTGTCGGGTTTTTTGAGCTACTTCTAAATTGCACCGCGGCCGCAATGGCATTTATCTTAAATATATATATTTCACTGTGACCTGGTGCTTCTGACTATCAGGCAGTGAGCAGGCTGTTGTTCTGATTGAATGAGAGAGGGGGGAGGGCCGGAGGGGTGTGTGCGCGTTGAGAGCACTGGTTGATAAGAGTGCTGCACCAAGGGCAGTTGAGTCACGGTGACAGAGCAGCACATACGCACATCGTGACAACTTTTTACCAGTTGTTGGTAGGCTGTTTAGATTGTTCATTATGGAGACACCCTTTCCCATAAAACATATTAACGCGCTAGAACTGGAATAACGTCAACAAAGCATTGGAAAACGAATTTAGGCGCACTAGAGCTCTTTAGTAAAATTCGCGCAGAGGTGATTTAAAGTAAACTGCATTCTAATGTCAACTTTTCTTATGGATAACAGCATCGCGCTAAGGGGTTTGACTCGTGCTCAGTTCTAGGGTCTGGAGCACTGCGCGAGTGGACATTTGAAATTGAAGTTATGGAACTCCTTTATTAAGTGCTTGTGTCATGGGGGAAAAGTCCACAATGAAAATGACATTAAATGTGGAGAATAATAGGCTACATTGGCATCTGTTGGCCATCAAGTGTAGTGAACCATTTGATACAATACATATATTGAAATTATAATACCACTGGAGACATTGCAAATCAATTTGTGCCACTGGAGCTGGCAAACGGATTTAACAAAAAGCCTGTAACTGTTGTTGTAGCCTTGTGTTATTATTAAAGTATTAAAGGCCATGTTTAGTTCATTAAATTGGAAGTTATCAATTGTTAACATGGTCATCTCTCTATCGCAAATGAATCATTCTCCACATGTAATGTCAGTTTCCTTGTGGACCTTTCCCTGAAATTAGATGTTGACATGTTGGCATATCAGGGCCTATAGGCTACCTGCATCTAGCTCAGCAAACCATGGCAAAGTTGAATTGCAATTATAAACCCAGATTTTAGTCAGTATCCTATGCCTATTGAAATAACAAGTACATCTCGCAAATAGGCCATTTATAACGGTTTGTAGCCTCAACATCTGGCACATAATAACAACACATTCGTTTTTGGAAGTTCTTGCACAGAGATTTCGAGATCCTCTGTCCAACTTTCATCACTCAAACTCTCCTGTCGGATTTATCTATAGTTATGCACTTGCGCAAACACAACTTATTTAAAATGATAAACTGGGTGGTTCAAGCCCATAATGCTGATTATGAGGCCATATAACACGGGAATACACTCTGTATACACTGTTGTGCCTAAGAACAGCCCTTCGCCGTGGTATATTGGCCATATACCCCACCCTTGGGCCTTAATTCTTAAATACAAACGGGGTGGTTTGAGCCCTGAATGCTGTTTGGTTGAAAGCCATGGTATATCAGACATGTATCACAGGAATGACAAATAGTTTTTACTGTTCTAATTATGTTGGTAACCAGTTTATAATAGCAATAAGGCACCTCAGGGGTGTGTGGTATATGGACAATTTCCCACGGCTAAGGGCTGTTATTTGTGGTATATCAAATCAAATCAAATTTGATTGGTCACATATACTTGGTTAGCAGATGTTATTGCGGGTGTAGTGAAATGCTTGTGTTTCTAGCTCTGACAGTGCAGTAATATCTAACACAGGCCTGGGCAACTCCAGTCCTCGGGGGCCTGATTGGTGTCAGACTTTTGTCCCAGACCCAGCTAACACACCTGGCTCCAATAATCAACTAATCATGATCTTCAGTCAAAAATGCAATTAGTTTAAATCAGGTGTGTTTGCTGGGGATGGGGAAAAAGTGTGACACCAATCAGGCTCCCGAGGACTGGAGTTGCCCAGACCTGATCTAACAAGTAATATCTAACAATTTCATAACATATACCCAATACACACAAATCTAAGTAAAGGAATGGAATTAAGAATATATAAATATATGGACGAGCAATGTCCGAGCGACATAGACTGATATACAGTAGAATAGAATACAGTATGTACAGTTGAAGTTGGAAGTTTACATACACCTTAGCCAAATACATTTCAACTCAGTTTTTCACAATTCCTGACATTTAATCCTAGTAAAAATTCCCTGTCTTAGGTCAGTTAGTTTATGGAGTGGTTGAAAAACTAGTTTTAAAGACTCTAACCTAAGTGTATGTGAACTTCCGACTTCAACTGTACATATGAGAAGAGTAATGCAAAATATGTAAACATGTGTCACACCCTGACCATAGTTTGCTTTGTATGTTTCTATGTTTTGGTTGGTCAGGGTGTGATCTGGTTGGGCATTCTATGTTGGATGTCTTGTTTGTCTATTTCTATGTCTGGCCTGATATGGTTCTCAATCAGAGGCAGGTGTTAGTCATTGTCTCTGATTGGGAACCATATTTAGGTAGCCTGGGTTTCACTGTGTGTTTGTGGGTGATTGTTCCTGTCTCTGTGTTTGCACCAGATAGGACTGTTTTGGTTTTCCACATTCTTTGTTTTTTTGTAGTGTTCATGTTTATTCCTTTTTGTTATTAAACATGAATCAGTATAATCACGCCGCATTTTGGTCCGCTTCTCCTTCACAACAGGAAGACCGTTACACATGATTAAAGTGCTTAGTGTTCCATTTATTAAAGTGGCCAGTGATTTCAATATAGGCAGCAGCCTCTAATGTGCTAGTGATTGCTGTTTAACAGTCTGATGGCCTTGAGATAGAAGCTGTTTTTTAGTCTCTTGTTCCATGCTTTGATGCACCTGTACTGACCTCGCCTTCTTGATGATAACGTGTTGAACAGGCAGTGGCTCGGGTGGTGGTTGTCCTTGACTATCTTGGCCTCTGACATCGGGTGGTGTAGATGTCCTGGAGGGCAAGTAGTTTGCCCCCGGTGATGTGTTGGGCAGACCGCACCACTCTCTGGAGAGCCCTGCGGTTGTGGACGGTGCAGGTGCCGTACCAGGCGGTGATACAGCCTGATAGGATGCACTCAATTGTGCATTTGTAAAAGTTTGTGCGGGTTTTCGGTGCCAAGCCAAATTTCTTCCGCCTCCTGAGTGTGAAGAGGCACTGTTGCGCCTTCGTCACTACACTGTCTGTGTGGGTGGACCATTTCAGTTTGTCAGTGATGTGTACGCCAAGGACCTTAAAGCTTCCCACCTTCTCCACAGTGGTCCTGTCGATTTTGGATAGGGAGGTGCTCCCTCTGCTGTTTCCTGAAGTCCACGATCATCTCCTTGGTTTTGTTGACATTGAGTGAGAGGTTATATTCCCAGATCAAATCAAATCAAATTTATTTATATAGCCCTTCGTACATCAGCTGATATCTCAAAGGGCTGTACAGAAACCCAGCCTAAAACCCCAAACAGCAAGCAATGCAGGTGTAGAAGCACGGTGGCTAGGAAAAACTCCCTAGAAAGGCCAAAACCTAGGAAGAAACCTAGAGAGGAACCAGGCTATGTGGGGTGGCCAGTCCTCTTCTGGCTGTGCCGGGTGGAGATTATAACAGAACATGGCCAAGATGTTCAAATGTTCATAAATGACCAGCATGAGCCCAGAGCCCTCACCTCCTCCCTGTAGGCTGTCTCGTCATTGTTGGTAATCAAGCCTACTACTGTTGTGTCGTCTGCAAACTTGATGATTGAGTTGAAGGTGTGCGTGGCCACGCAGTCATGGATGAACAGGGAGTACAGGAGGGGCTGAGCACACACCCCTGTGGGTCCCCAGTGTTGAGAATCATCAAGGTGGAGGTGTTGTTTTCTATCTTCACTACCTGGGGGCGGTCCGTCAGGAAGTCCAGGACCCAGTTGCACAAGGCAGGGTTCAGACCCAGGGCTTTGAAGGTACTATGGTGTTGAATGCTGAGCTATAATCAATGAACAGCATTCTTACATAGGTATTCCTTTTGTCCAGATGGGATAGGGCAGTGTGCCGTGCGATGGCGATTGCATTGTCTGTGGATCGATTGGCGCGGTAAGCAAATTGAAGTGGGTCCAGGGTGACAGGTAAGGTAGAGGTGATACGATCCTTGACTAGTCTCTCAAAGTACTTCATGATGACAGAAGTGAGTGCTACGGGGCGATAGTCATTCATTTCAGTTACCTTTGCTTTCTTGGGTACAGGAACAATGGTGGCCAACTTGAAGCATGTGGGGACAGCAGACTGGGATAGGGAGATATTGAATATGTCTGTAAACACACCAGCCAGCTGGTCTGTGGATGCTCTGAGGATGCGGCGAAGGATGCTGTTTGGGCTGGCAGCCTTGCGAGGGTTAACACGCTTAAATGTCTTACTCACGTCGGGCACGGAGAAGGAGAGCCCACAGTCCTTGGTAGTGGGCCGTGTTGGTGGCACTGTGTTATCCTCAAAGCGGGCAAAGAAGGTGTTTAGCTTGTCCAGAAGCAAGACATCAGTGTCCGTGACGTGACTGGTTTTCCTTTTGTAGTCTGTGATTGTCTGTAGACCCTGCCACATACGTCTCGTGTCTGAGCCGTTGAATTTCGACTCCACTTTGTCTCTGTACTGACGTTTTGCCTGTTTGATTGCCTTACGGAGGGAATAAATACACTGTTTGTATTCTGCCATATTCCCAGTCACCTTGCCATGGTTAAATGCAGTGTTTCACGCTTTCAGTTTTGCGTGAATACTGCCATTATCCATGGTTTCTGGTTAGGGTAGGTTTTAATAGGTTTTAATAGTCACAGTGGGTCCAAGAAATGGTCTGGAGAGTTTAATAGGAGTGATTTATCTTTTCTCTTGCGACATTCTTAAACTCGCAATAATTATTATTTTGATGGAAAACAGAATTGTGCTTCTTAGCCTACCTTTTTAAGAATGACGTCAATATTCGTTCTTAATTTTCTCAATAAAGTTATGGAAAAAGGGTTTTTGGATAAATGTGGCAACTCTTCTCTTGCTGTGAAACCTTTTTGGGGATAGTTTTCAGCCCTTGTGGGCGGGTTTTCAGAGGTCATTGAACTATACATTTTAGCTAGACCTGGCAAACCTGTCTGAAATCCTCCTTGTGTTTGGTTTGTTTCCAATTCTAACCTGTGCTGAGACCACAACGATACCCTCTGCCTGTCAGTCAAAACCACAGCAGCTGGAATCCAACGACAAGAGCCTGGACGGCAGCTGATGCACTGGTGTTCCTCTCTGCATATTTGCACACACACTGACGCCAGCTCAGATTAGAACAATTTCTCCCCGTGTGGATTATAGAAAACCTAAATGGTTTGAAATTATAAACAGGTACAGATTGACAAGGGTTTTTGCTCTCCCTCAACCGTTGCTCTACTCTTCTTTACTCTCCTTTACTTTCCCTTTCACCATCCTCCCTCTCCTCTCCTTTCACAACACTTTCACTTCCACCAAAGCAGTTCAGTGACTGTGTGTGTATGTTTACCTCTTCCTTTGAATGGTCTTTCTTGGTCAGTGAGAGAGAGAGAGAGAGAGAGAGAGGAGGGAATAGGGGACAACAGGGGTTGTATAGTAAGTACAACATGAGAGTGGGGGAGGAAAAGCAGAAGAAAATAGGACTGGAGACTTGAAAGTGAAAGAGAGAGAGATACTGGGCCAATGGGGAAAGCGAGAGAGAGAGGCAGCGGAATGACAGGGTTATGGAAGCAAGGGATTATGAACAAAGGAGAACAGAGGAATGAAGTTGTGGGGAAGACAGATAGGTGACAAGGGGAATGGAGTCACAGACAGGTTTGGAGGGAGAGAGAGAGAGAGGCAGCGGAATGACAGGGTTATGGAAGCAAGGGATTATGAACAAAGGAGAACAGAGGAATGAAGTTGTGGGGAAGACAGATAGGTGACAAGGGGATGGAGTCACAGACAGGTTTGGAGGAGAGAGAGAGAGAGGCAGCGGAATGACAGGGTTATGGAAGCAAGGGATTATGATCAAGGGAGAACAGAGGAATGAAGTTGTGGGGAAGACAGATAGGTGACAAGGGGGATGGAGTCACAGACAGGTTTGGAGAGAGAGAGAGAGAGAGAGAGAGAGAGAGAGAGAGAGAGAGACGACAAGGTAAGGATGGACGGATAGACAGATTACAGCAGGGGTTCCCAAACTTTTTCACTCCTGGCCCCATTTCCAGCATTGGAGAACGCCCCTGAAATGTCCCCTGAAAAAATCCATGTATTTTGCGTGGAAAGCTCCTTCTGGCCTCCTACAACCACTTCCTGTCCCATATTTATCTGGATTTTGTCACTGGGCTTCGTCAGATGGCAACACCACCATCTCCAAGGCCGCCCATTTCATCCCTCTTCCTAAGTTACTTTCAGCCAAGGAGATGGCCCAGCTTATGGTGCAGCACGTCTTCCATATCCATAGTCAGGTTTGTAGGCCTCCTTGCTCGCACATGCCTTTTCAGTTCTGCGCACACATTTGCTATAGGATTGAGGCCAGGGCTTTGTGATGGCCACTCCAATACCTTGACTTTGTTGTCCATAAGCCATTTTGCCACAACTTTGGAAGTATGCTTGTGGTCATTGTCCATTTGGAAGACCCATTTGCGACAAAGCTTTAACTTCCTGACTGATGTCTTGAGATGTTGCTTCAATATATCCACATCATTTTCTTTCCTCATGAACTAAAAACATTTCTCATAAGAAACTAGCTCCCTGGTACACAGAAAATACCCGAGCTCTGAAGTAAGCTTCCAGAAAATTGGAACGGAAATGGCGCCACACCAAACTGGAAGTCTTCCGACTAGCTTGGAAAGACAGTACCGTGCAGTACCGAAGAGCCCTTACTGCTGCTCGATCATCCTATTTTTCTAACTTAATTGAGGAAAATAAGAACAATCCGAAATTCCTTTTTGATACTGTCGCAAAGCTAACTAAAAAGCAGCATTCCCCAAGAGAGGATGACTTTCACTTTAGCAGTGATAAATTCATGAACTTCTTTGAGGAAAATAGTATGATTATTAGAAAGCAAATTACGGACTCCTCTTTAAATCTGCGTATTCCTCCAAACCTCAGTTGTCCTGAGTCTGCACAACTCTGCCAGGACCTAGGATCAAGAGAGACGCTCAAGTGTTTTAGTACTATATCTCTTGACACAATGATCATGGCCTCTAAACCTTCAAGCTGCATACTGGACCCTATTCCAACTAAACTACTGAAAGAGCTGCTTCCTGTGCTTGGCCCTCCTATGTTGAACATAATAAATGGCTCTCTATCCACCGGATGTGTACCAAACTCACTAAAAGTGGCAGTAATAAAGCCTCTCTTGAAAAAGCCAAACCTTGACCCAGAAAATATAAAAAACTATCAGCCTATATCGAATCTTCCATTCCTCTCAAAAATGTTAGAAAAGGCTGTTGCGCAGCAACTCATTGCCTTCCTGAAGACAAACAATGTATACGAAATGCTTCAGGCTGGTTTTAGACCCCATCATAGCACTGAGACGGCACTTGTGAAGGTGTTAAATGACATTTTAATGGCATCGGACCGAGGCTGTGCATCTGTCCTCGTGCTCCTAGACCTTAGTGCTGCTTTTGACACCATCGATCACCACATTCTTTTGGAGAGATTGGAAACCCAAATTGGTCTACATGGACAAGTTCTGGCCTGGTTTAGATCTTATCTGTCGGAAAGATATCAGTTTGTCTCTGTGAATGGTTTGTCCTCTGACAAATCAACTGTACATTTCGGTGTTCCTCAAGGTTCCGTTTTAGGACCACTATTGTTTTCACTATATATTTTACCTCTTGGGGATGTTATTCGAAAACATAATGTTAACTTTCACTGCTATGCGGATGACACACAGCTGTACATTTCAATGAAACATGGTGAAGCCCCAAAATTGCCCTTGCTAGAAGCATGTGTTTCAGACATAAGGAAGTGGATGGCTGCAAACTTTCTACTTTTAAACTCGGACAAAACAGAGATGCTTGTTCTAGGTCCCAAGAAACAAAGAGATCTTCTGTTGAATCTGACAATTAATCTTAATGGTTGTACAGTCGTCTCAAATAAAACTGTGAAGGACCTCGGCGTTACTCTGGACCCTGATCTCTGTTTTGAAGAACATATCAAGACCATTTCAAGGACAGCTTTTTTCCATCTACGTAACATTGCAAAAATCAGAAACTTTCTGTCCAAAAATGATGCAGAAAAATGTATCAATGCTTTTGTCACTTCTAGGTTAGACTACTGCAATGCTCTACTTTCCGGCTACCCGGATAAAGCACTAAATAAACTTCAGTTAGTGCTAAATACGGCTGCTAGAATCCTGACTAGAGCCCAAAAATGTGATCATGTTACTCCAGTGCTAGCCTCTCTACACTGGCTTCCTATCAAAGCAAGGGCTGATTTCAAGGTTTTACTGCTAACCTACAAAGCATTACATGGGCTTGCTCCTACCTATCTCTCTGATTTGGTCCTGCCGTACATACCTACACGTACGCTACGGTCACAAGACGCAGGCCTCCTAATTGTCCCTAGAATTTCTAAGCAAACAGCTGGAGGCAGGGCTTTCTCCTATAGAGCTCCATTTTTATGGAACGGTCTGCCTACCCATGTCAGAGACGCAAACTCGGTCTCAACCTTTAAGTCTTTACTGAAGACTCATCTCTTCAGTGGGTCATATGATTGAGTGTAGTCTGGCCCAGGAGTGGGAAGGTGAACGGAAAGGCTCTGGAGCAACGAACCGCCCTTGCTGTCTCTGCCTGGCCAGTTCCCCTCTTTCCACTGGGATTCTCTGCCTCTAACCCTATTACAGGGGCTGAGTCACTGGCTTACTGGGGCTCTCTCATGCCGTCCCTGGAAGGGGTGCGTCACCTGAGTGGGTTGATTCACTGATGTGGTCATCCTGTCTGGGTTGGCGCCCCCCTTGGGTTGTGCCATGGCGGAGATCTTTGTGGGCTATACTCAGCCTTGTCTCAGGATGGTAAGTTGGTGGTTGAAGATATCCCTCTAGTGGTGTGGGGGCTGTGCTTTGGCAAAGTGGGTGGGGTTATATCCTTCCTGTTTGGCCCTGTCCGGGGGTGTCCTCGGATGGGGCCACAGTGTCTCCTGACCCCTCCTGTCTCAGCCTCCAGTATTTATGCTGCAGTAGTTTATGTGTCGGGGGGCTAGGGTCAGTTTGTTATATCTGGAGTACTTCTCCTGTCCTATTCGGTGTCCTGTGTGAATCTAAGTGTGCGTTCTCTAATTCTCTCCTTCTCTCTTTCTTTCTCTCTCTCTCGGAGGACCTGAGCCCTAGGACCATGCCCCAGGACTACCTGACATGATGACTCCTTGCTGTCCCCAGTCCACCTGGCCGTGCTGCTGCTCCAGTTTCAACTGTTCTGCCTTATTATTATTTGACCATGCTGGTCATTTATGAACATTTGAACATCTTGGCCATGTTCTGTTATAATCTCCACCCGGCACAGCCAGAAGAGGACTGGCCACCCCACATATGCTCTCTCTAATTCTCTCTTTCTTTCTCTCTCTCGGAGGACCTGAGCCCTAGGACCATGCCCCAGGACTACCTGACATGATGACTCCTTGCTGTCCCCAGTCCACCTGACCGTGCTGCTGCTCCAGTTTCAACTGTTCTGCCTTATTATTATTTGACCATGCTGGTCATTTATGAACATTTGAACATCTTGGCCATGTTCTGTTATAATCTCCACCCGGCACAGCCAGAAGAGGACTGGCCACCCCACATAGCCTGGTTCCTCTCTAGGATTCCTCCTAGATTTTGGCCTTTCTAGGGAGTTTTTCCTAGCCACCGTGCTTCTACACCTGCATTGCTTGCTGTTTGGGGTTTTAGGCTGGGTTTCTGTATAGCACTTTGAGATATCAGCTGATGTACGAAGGGCTATATAAATACATTTGATTCGATTTGATTTGATGATGCCATCTATTTTGTGAAGTGCACCAGTCCCTCCTGCAGCAAAGCACCCCCACAACATGATGCTGCCAACCCCATGTTTCACGGTTGGGATGTTGTTCTTTGTCTTGCAAGGCTCCCCCTTTTTCCTCCAAACATAACAATGGTCATTATGGCCAAACAGTTGTATTTTTGTTTTGTCAGACCAGAGGACATTTCTCCAAAAAGTGTCTGTCTGTTAACAATTGTCTGTCTGGAAATAATTGTTGGAAAAATTACTTGTGTCATGCACTGACTTGCCAAAACTATAGTTTGTTAACATGACATTTGTGGAGTGGTTGAAAAACAACCAACCTAAGTAACTTCCGACTCAACTGTATATATTTATTTTAATTGAGGGGGGACCCCCCGCCGACCCCTCGCGCCCTCTACAGTTTGGGAACCACTGGATGACAGGAATAGGATTGAAGAAACATCAAAGTGACAGGAAGAAGCAAGAAAGAAGCAAACATCTGGAGGGTGAAACACTTAGAGAAGAGCAGAGAGACAAGGTGAGTGAGTGTGTGTCAGAGAGACATGTGTGTGTGTGTGTATGAGTGTGTGTCTGTGTGTGAAAGGAGGGGAGGGGGCTCTTGTAGTTGTTGTGAATTCTGAATAGTCCTATAGAATTAATGTTATGCTTGAACTAGATTCAGTAACAGAAATGCCAATGGAACGCACAAGCTGAATGCGCTCTCATCAGAATACATGGCAAGGCTGTGAAGTGATGCTCCTGAATATTCTATCCTGCTTCTTATTCATAGCCTAATGTCAATCTTTGAATATTCATTTTTTTGCTGCATTTTCTTCTTAAGCATTTTGAAACAAAGATTGCATCCATTTTTTCCCTTTGTGTCTACCTCTGTCTGTTTCTGTCTATCCTTTTATTTGTTCTATTTCCCCTTATATCCCTCGTTCCTTTCTGTCATGATCCTTCTTTAGGACCCCCTCATCCGTCTTCTCATTCATGCTTAAAAGAGAACCTAGATACAAATAGTAGGAAAACGTGTCATCAGTTGCTAGGTCTCCTACAAAGTTGGCGTAGTGTGAAATATTGTGTGTTCAGTAGGGTTGGAGAGGTATAATATACTCCACAAACCCAGATTAGGTTTAATATGAGAAAGGGAGCGAGGTCACAGTTTGATGAAAGAAGACAGGGCTATCGGAATGAGGTGGAAGAGGTGTAGAAGAACACAGCAATTCTCTCTATTATAATAGACATTCTGATGAGAGTTGGGGTGATACTGTCATATCATTATGAATAGGATCTATATGAATCAATATTTGATTAAACATAAATTACACCATAATATTCAAACAGTACTTTTCAGATCTCCTAAATTACAGTACCTCCACCACTAGATTGTATTGTTGTACTAATCACATTGCAACTTACAACTTTTGCAAAGAGCTTAACCGTTCCTCTCTAGTACAGTATAGTAATACTCTGGGCAGGCTGGGGCAGGGTGGTTCAGTGTGGTGGGCTGTGATCATAGGATCACTCTTAATGCGTAGATTCAGGCTCTGCTTTGATGCACTGATGCTGCAAGGGGTTCTGGGAGACAATACATTACATTTGACCCCTCTGATATGGAGGTAAAGCCCAGTTCTCAAGTGCTACTTTTGGTCCCTTGTACTGCTGGCAGTAAACTGGTCCAGACGTTCATTGACAGTGGAGGACAGATAAGAGCAAACTCAGTAGTTTCCAGTCATGGGATTGTGTGTATGTGGCTGTAAGAAGCATAGATCGACTGTATTACAGTAATTTCTTTATTAATTTCTAGAATAACCACACAGACTTTCCTCTGAGGCGGCATCATAATTCGTTATTTCAACAAGCAGCCATAGGCCATTCTCAGACGTATGTGACTAGATGGCCATAGACATCACTGCTGCTGGCATGTCCTTAATGCTGTGAGTGAACACAACAAAGTCCTGGGAATGCGTTTATTTTCCTGTAAACCTGAAGGGATGGTAATTTCATGTCCAGTCGTGGCCAAAAGTGTTGAGAATGACACAAATATTAATTTTCACAAAGTTTGCTGCTTCGGTGTCTTTAGATATTTTTTGTCAGATGTTACTATGGAATACTGAAGTATAATTACAAGCATTTCATGTGTCAAATGCTTTTATTGACAATTACATGAAGTTGATGCAAAGAGTCAATATTTACAGTGTTGACCCTTCTTTTTCAAGACCTCTGCAATTCGCTCTAGCATGCTGTCAATTAACTTCTGGGCCACATCCTGACTGATGGCAGCACATTCTTGCATAATCAATGCTTGGAGTTTGTCAGAATTTGTGGGTTTTTGTTTGTCCACCCGCCTCTTGAGGATTGACCACAAGTTCCCAATGGGATTAAAGGTCTGGGGAGTTTCCTGGCCATGGACCCAAAATATCTATGGTTTGTTCCTCAAGCCACTTAGTTTTCCCTTTTGCCTTATGGCAAGGTGTTCCATCATGTTTGAAAAGGCATTGTTCGTCACCAAACTGTTCCTGGATGGTTGGAAGAAGTTGCTCTTGGAGGATGTGTTCATGGCTGTGTTCGTAGGCAAAATTATGAGTGAGCCCACTCCCTTGGCTGAGAAGCAACCCCACACATGAATGGCCTCAGGATGCTTTACTGTTGGCATGACAGGACTGATGGTAGCGCTCACCTTGTCTTCTCCGGACAATCTTTTTTCCGGATGCCCCAAACAATCGGAAAGGGGATTCATCAGAGACGATGACTTTACCCCAGTCCTCAGCAGTCCAATCCCTGTACCTTTTGCAGAATATCAGTCTGTCCCTGATATTTTTCCTGGAGAGAAGTGGCTTCTTTGCTGCCCTTCTTGACACCAGGCCATCATCCAAAAGTCTTCGCCTCACTGTGCGTGCAGATGCACTCACACCTGCCAGCTGCCATTCATGAGCAAGCTCTGTACTGGTGGTGCCCCGATCCCGCAGCAGAATCAACTTTAGGAGATGGTCCTGGCGCTTGCTGGACTTTCTCGGGCGCCCTGAAGCCTTCTTCACAACAATTGAACCGCTCTCCTTGACGTTCTTGATGATCCAATAAATGGTTGATTCAGGTTCAATCTTACTGGCAGCAGTATCCTTGCCTGTGAAGCCCTTTTTGTGCAAAGCAATGATGATGGCACGTGTTTCCTTGCAGGTAACCATGGTTGACAAAGGAAGAACAATGATTCCATGCACCACCCTCCTTTTGAAGCTTCCAGTCTGTTATTCGAACTTAATCAGCATGACAGAGTGATCTCCAGCCTTGTCCTCGTCAACACTCACACCTGTGTTAACGAGAGAATCCCTGACATGATGTCCGCTGGTCCTTTTGTGGCAGGGCTGAAATGCAGTGGACATATTTTGGGGGGATTCAGTTCATTTGCATGGCAAAGAGGGACTTTGCAATTAATTGCAATTCATCTGATCACTCTTCTTAACATTCTGGAGTATATGCAAATTGCCATCATACAAACTGAGGCAGTAGACATTGTGAAAATTAATATTTGTGTCATTCTCAAAACTTTTGGCCATGACTGTATCTGTAATAATATAGGTATGGTTCCCAGAATGTACACAGCTAAAAGGTTATCCTGAGAGTTGGTCAATAAGGTGCCATGCCGTCTCGTAGTGATCACACACCACTGTTTGAAGCTTCAGGTCACAGGGTTATGAGGTCAAGTTCTTTGGGATCTACTCTCTCCCAGGAGAATCATGAGATCAAACCAAATCTAAGTGATCACATTGATCTCATCAAAGAGGGTGTGATGTCAACACAAATTTAGACCAAATACGAGATAATGGACCAATTAGGAGAGATTCCTGAAATGTGAAGGTCCAAGAATGAGAAATGGTTTCACTTAATTGCACTTAGATCTAAATTACTCACCAGCACTCACATTACATCCCTCCAAAAATGTCATTCATTTCAGTTCACAAATAAAAATGGTTCCAAACCAGATGTAGGATCTTCATTTGAGCCAGTTTTCTAAAGCAGAAAAATTATCCTCCAACAACAGGAAATGTGAATTATTATGTGGATTATAATTAGGCTTGGGTGGTATACTGTATACCGGGTATTTGGGAAAAGCCAGGGGATGGTTTTTCAATAGTGTCAAAACTATTTATTTTACGTTTTTCAATAAATGGAATATTTGTGGCTACTTTTTAAGTTAGTACCCACAGTCAAATGAGATATTTCTGTATTTAAATTTCTATACATTTTCAAAAATGTCTAAACATGTTTTCACTTTCCCTTATGGGGTATTGTGTATGGATGGGTGAAAGAGAATGTCTAGTTGTACTGTAAATGAGTGTACTTTGAGTCTTTAAACCTGTGAGGATAATCTCTGACAGTGACAGTGACAGACAAACACTACTGACACATCTGTTTGACTAACTGCAGTAAATAATGCAGCTGTTTTGACTGAGACATCAACAGAGATTTCACAGCACAGTTCTAGTATACGCAGAATTACACAGAATTGATAGCAGATATATTACTCTGTTCTGTCTCTAACTTTCTTCTTCTCTGAATGTATCTTCTAAAGAGCTCTCAAGGTAAGAATTTCACTGTACTGGTTTACACAAGCTTTGAAACTTGAACTGTTTATTTAATTTAACACTTGAATCCTTCTCTCTCATTCTCCCTCTCCGCCATCTCTGTCCTCTGTCCTTGCTTTCCAAACAGGAAACAAGTGCTAATGCACACATTGCAGTATTGATACAGGCAGTCATTCGTAATGTTTAAACCGGTGAAGCTTCTCTTCATCTCTATAGCCCTGTGTGTTAATGTGTGTTAATGTCAACCTATATAGTACAGTCAGGATGTCCCAATATACTGACCCTGCGTTGACCCAGCCTGTCACTCTGTCATCGATTATTGTTACCATAGAGATCCTATAGTTCAGTGAATCTCTATGGTTGTCACAGAGTAGTTGAGTGCCGTAGCGTCATAGGTGTATGGACTCAGAGGTCATATTCAGCACATGTATGGAGGGGAGGGAGAAGTAAGAGGAACGAGGGGAGGTAAGGACACAGAGAGGGAGAGAATAAGGATGAGAGAGAGAGAGTCAAAGAGACAAAGAGAAGAACAGGGAGAAAGAAGGAGAGTGAGCAATGCTGATGGTGCGCAGTAAAGAGGTAGAGTGGAATGATTATGTGAAGGATTATTACCCAGCTATGCCCGTTGCCTCTGCCCAATGTGATTAAAAGACAAAAGTAGGATGATACACCGAATGAACACACCACCAAAACTCCTGCCCGCCATTAATTCACTGTGAATAGTAATCTTAAAGAGATTAAATAACGTCGCTAATATAATTATTTAATCTCTTTTTCTAATGCAAATCAAGATCATGTGACAGAGGGAGGCAGATTTGTTTTAAAGGTGGAGGGTAGCACACAGGACATTAGGCCTAAAGGTGTTGTTGTTAATGTGGATATTACTTTGTCTTTTAAGTCTTTTTAATGAGGGTCATTCCAATTCATGACATGGTAATTGGTTTGTGTTGGGGGAAACAATTAAAACCTTTCAGAGCCTCATTCGAGGATCAGAAGATACAATTCTAAAAGTGAAACGGAGATGAAACACTGACTTCCAAATGACACTCTATTTCCTATAGTGCACTTCTGACCCCAGCCCGTACGCAAGGAACAGGGATAAATATCATCCCAGCTCCTGTATGGACCAGACCTTGGTTTGATTCTTGCAGTGTGTTTCAGTCCATTTTGTTGAGCTTGATGTCTCTTCTCTCTCACACAATGGGTTTACTCACTTCCTGGAGGATAATCCTGCTTCACAGGACAGAACAACACACACCTGCTGACTGGCGGCAGAGAGAGAGAAAGAGAGAGAGAGAGGGAGGAGAGAGAGAGAGAGACAGAGAGAGAGGGAGGAGAGAGAGAGACAGAAAGGGAGAGAGGGAGGAGAGAGAGAGACAATGAGAGAGCGAGAAAGAGAGAGAGAGAGGGAGGAGAGAGAGAGAGCGAGAAAGAGAGAGAAAAGGGAAGAGAGAGATGCACACACACACACAGAACCTGGTTGGTGGACGCACAGAGCCCCATTATGGAGGGAGAGAGAGATTAGGGGAGACGAACACGCAAATTGGAGGAACAAAATTGTGATGCGATACAGCGAGAGAGGAGGAGAGGAACAAGACGAGATACAAACGGAGGAAAGGAGGACTCATTTAAAAAAACAGTGCGACTGAAATATGTACAGACTAGTGGGAATAAAAGAACGATGGAGAGAAAACAGAATGCAAATATAGGAATAAAAACTACAAAGAAAGAAGAGAATGAGTCTGACAAAATAAGGAGCTGATTATCAAAGCAGTCAGTTTCTCCCCTGATTAGAAGAAAGACCCAAGATAGGCCTTCAGTGTGGCTAACCCATACCACTAGGACTTACCACTAGGACTTACCACTAGGACTTACCACTTGGACTTACCACTAGGACTTACCACTAGGACTTACCACTTGGACTTACCACTAGGACTTACCACTAGGACTTACCACTAGGACATACCACTAGGACTTACCACTAGGACTTACCACCATGACTTACCACTAGGATTTACCACTAGGACTTACCACTAGGACATACCACTAGGACTTACCCCTAGGACTTACCACTAGGACTAGGACTTACCACTAGGACTTACCACTAGGACTTACCACTATGACTTACCACTAGGATTTACCACTAGGACTTACCACTAGGACATACCACTAGGACTTACCACTAGGACTTACCACTAGGACTTACCACTAGGACATACCACTAGGACTTACCACTAGGACTTACCACTAGGACATACCACTAGGACTTACCACTAGGATTTACCACTAGGACTTACCACTAGGACTTACCACTATGACTTACCACTAGGATTTACCACTAGGACTTACCACTAGGACATACCACTAGGACATACCACTAGGACTTACCCCTAGGACTTACCACTAGGACTTACCACTAGGACATACCACTAGGACTTACCACTAGGATTTACCACTAGGACTTACCACTAGGACTTACCACTATGACTTACCACTAGGATTTACCACTAGGACTTACCACTAGGACATACCACTAGGACATACCACTAGGACGTACCCCTAGGACTTACCACTAGGACTTACCACTAGGACTTACCACTAGGACTTACCACTATGACTTACCACTAGGATTTACCACTAGGACTTACCACTAGGATTTACCACTAGGACTTACCACTAGGATTTACCCCTAGGACTTACCACTAGGACTTACCACTAGGACTTACCACTAGGACTTACCACTAGGACTTACCACTAGGACATACCACTAGGACTTACCACTAGGACTTACCACTATGACTTACCACTAGGACATACCACTAGGACTTACCACTAGGACTTACCACTAGGCAGAACAGGCAATTAGATCAGGCCTCACATAATCAAAGGGCTTCATGAGCTGGGCATAAAAAATAATTGTAAAAAAAATATTCCGCTTGAGCCTCTTCAGTCTACACACAATAACCCATAATGACCAAGCAAAAAAGGTTTTTAGAAATTTTTGCAAATGTATTAAAAATACAAAACTGAAATATCACATTTACATAAGTATTCAGACCCTTTACTCAGTACTTTGCTGAAGCACCTTTTGGCAGCGATTACAGCCTAGAATCTTCTTAGGTATGACGCTACAAGCTTGGCACACCTGTATTTTTGGAGTTTCTCCCATTCTTCTTTACAGATCCTCTCAAACTCTGTCAGGTTGGATGGGGAGCGTCGCTGCACAGCTATTTTCAGATCTCTCAAGAGATGTTAGATCGGGTTCGGGCTCTGACTGGGCCACTCAAGAACATTCAGAGACTTGTCCCGAAGACACTCCTGCGTTGTCCTGGCTGTGTGTTTAGGGTCATGGTCCTGTTGGAAGGTGAACCTTTGCCCCAGTCAGAGGTCCTGAGCGCTCTGGAGCAGGTTTTCATCAAGGATCTCTCTGTACTTTGCTCCGTTCATCTTTCCTTCGATCCTGACTGGTCTCCCAGTCCCTGCTGCTGAAAAACATCCCCACAGCATGATGCTGCCACCACCATGCTTCACCGTAGGGATGGTACCAGGTTTCCTCCAGACGTGAAGCTTAGCATTCAGATCAAAGAGCTCAATCTTGGTTTCATCTAACCAGAGAATCTTGTTTCTCATGGTCTGAGGGTCCTTTGGGTGCCTTTTGGCAAACTTCAAGCAGGCTGTCATGTGCCTTTTACTGAGGAGTGGCTTCCGTCTAGCCACTCTACCATAAAGGCCTGATTGGTGAAGTGCTGCAGAGATGGTTGTCCTGACAGAGTGACCATCGGGTTCTTGGTCACCTCTGGTACCGTTACCCAGTTCTTTCGTTCTCATGGCTTGGTTTTTGCTCTGACATATACTGTCAACTGTGGGACCTTATATAGATAATATTTCCAAATCATATCCAATCAATTGAATTTTCCACATGTAGGCTCCAATCAAGTTGTAGAAACATCTCTAGGATGATCAATGGAAACAGGATGCACCTGAGCACAATTTCGAGTCTCAAAGCAAAGGGTCTGAAAAATAAACTTGTGTTCAAAAGTTTGGGGTCACTTAGAAATGTCCTTGTTTTTGAAAGAAAATTTAATTTTTTGTACATTAAAATAACATCAAATTGATCAGAAACGCTGTGTACTACTACCTTCACAGAACAGCGCAAACTGTCTCTAACCAGAATAGAAAGAGTGGGAGGCCCCGGTGCACAACTGAGCAAGAGGACAAGTACATTAGTGTCTAGTTTGAGAAACAGACGCCTCACAAGTCCTCAACTGGCAACTTCATTAAATAGTACCCGCAAAACACCAGTCTCAACGTCAACAGTGAAGAGGCAATTCCGAGATGCTGGCCTTCTAGGCAGAGTTCCCCTGTACAGTGTCTGTGTTCTTTTGCCCCTCTTAATCTTCTCTTTTTATTGGACAGTCTGAGATATGGCCTTTTCTTTGCAACTCTGCCTGTTTGGGGTCAAGTTTAAGGAGCTCCTTTAGCACCTCTGACTCAGTGACTGCCTGCAGGGAGAAACTTTGTAGTGGGGCAAGGGAAAAAGTGATAAGCATCGAGGATAGTCACATTAGACGGGGTGGAGATGCGTAAATGTTGAACGGGCAAGCATGCATGGCTGAGTCAAATAGGAATCCTGACTTAATGAAGTGGTGATTAAAGAGCTCAGCCATGTGCTTCTTGTCAGTAACAACCACATCATCAACATTAAGGGACATGGGCAGCTGTGAAGAGGAGGGTTTATTCTCCAGGTCTTTAACCGTTTTCCAGAACTTCTTGGGGTTAGACTCACAGAGAGAGAACTGCTCCTTAATTAACCTCTGGGATATGTGGGACGGTAGCGTCCCACCTCGCCAACAGCCAGTGAAATTGCATGACGCCCAAATTCAAAACAACAGAAATCCCTAAATTAAAATTCCTCAAACATACAAGTAATTTACACCATTTTAAAGGTAAACTTGTTGTAAATCCAGCCACAGTGTCCGATTTCAAAAAGACTTTACGAAGAAAGCACACCAAACGATTATGTTAGGTCTGCACCTAGTCACAGAAAAACGCAGCCATTTTTGCAGGCAAAGAGAGGAGTCATAAAAAGCAGAAATAGAGATAAAATTAATCACTAACCTTTGATGATCTTCATCAGATGACACTCATAGGACTTCATGTTACACAATACATGTATGTTTTTTTCGATAAAGTTTAAATTTATATCCAAAAATCTGAGTTTACATTGGCGCGTTATGTTCAGTAGTTCCAAAACCTCAGGTGGTTTTGCAGAGAGCCACATCAATTTACAGAAATACTCATAATAAACCTTGCTAAAAGATACAAGTGTTATGCATGGAATTATAGATCCACTTCTCCTTAATGCAACCGCTGTGTTAGATTTCAAAAAAACTTTACGGAAAAAGCAAACCATGCAATAATCTGAGTATGGCGCTCAGACATAAAAACAAGCCATGCAGATACCCGCCATGTTGTGGAGTCAACAGAAGTCAGAAATAACATTATAAATATTCACTTACCTTTGATGATCTTCATCAGAATGCACTCCCAGGAGTCCCAGTTCCAAAATAAATGTTTGTTTTGTTCGATAAAGTCCATCATTTATGTCCAAATACCTAATTTTTGTTTGTCTGTAGAAATGCAATGGAACGCAGCTAACTCTCACAGGAGCGTGCGAGACTGAGCTCATGGCACTCTGCCAGACACCTGACTCAATCAGCTCTCATTACCCCCTCCTTCACAGTAGAAGCCTCAAACAGGGTTCTAAAGACTGTTGACATCTAGTGGAAGCATTAGGAAGTGCAATATGACCCCATAGACACTGTATATTCGATAGGCAGTGACTTGAAAAACTACAAACCTCAGATTTCCCACTTCCTGGTTTGATTTTTGCTCAGGATTTTACCTGCCATATGAGTTCTGTTATACCCACAGATATCATTCAAACAGTTTTAGAAACTTCAGAGAAAACACTCTGAAGTTTCTAAAACTGTTTGAATCATGTCTGTGAGTATAACAGAACTTATGTAGCAGGCAAAACCCTGAGGACTAACCGTTCAGAATTTTTTGTTTTTGAGGTCTCTATCTGTTCACTGAGGTCTCATTGGCAAACTATATTTCTCAGGAACTTGTTTTCAGTTCCTACCACTTCCACTGGATGTCATCAGTCTTTGGAATTTGGTTGAGGTTATTCATTTGTTCAATGAAGAAGTAGGGCTATCCTGGAAAAGGGTAACGCTGTTGAGAGTTGGCCAAGACTTGAAAAGTAGCATTAGTTTCCTCTCGTCCTCTATTGAAAACAGATAGACCCGTCTTCAATTTTATCGATTATTAACGTTTAAAAATACCTAAAGTTGTATTACAAAAGTAGTTTGAAATATTTTGGCAAAGTTTACAGGCAACTTTTGAAATATTTTGTAGTGACGTTGCGCATTTTGGAAGCTGTTTTTTTCTGGATCAAACGCGCCAAATAAATGGACATTTTGGATATATATGGACGGAATTAATCGAACAAAAGGACCAATTGTGATGTTTATGGGACATATTGGAGTGCCAACAAAAGAAGCTCGTCAAAGGTAAGGCATGTTTTATATTTTATTTCTGCGTTTTGTGTAGCGCCTGCAGGGTTGAAATATGCTACCCTCTTTGTTTACTGTTGTGCTATCATCAGATAATAGCTTCTTATGCTTTCGCCGAAAAGCCTTTTTAAAATCTGACGTTTTGGCTGGATTCACAACGAGTGTAGCTTTAATTGAGTATCTTACATGTGTGATTTAATGAAAGTTTGATTTTTATATAAATTTATTTGAATTTGCCGTGCTGCATTTTCCCTGGTTTTTGGCCAAGTGGGACGCAAGCGTCCCCTATACCATAAGAAGTTAATGGGCACACAAATGACATTTTCTGAAGTATCTATTGTCCGAATGTTGGTTGCACCCATGTAAATTCTCCTGATAAGAAAGGTTCTGAAAAACCCAATGTAAACCGGGTACGCAGAATAATGGAAATGTTTGACATTTTCTTAAATAAGTAGTCTGAAGTACAGGGAAAGAAAATACTGAATGGTGTTGAATGACCTTTGTCCTGACTTTCTGGTGAGGCCTGATCAACCTTACTAGAAAGGATAGAGGCATTGGGTGAGATTTAAATATAATATGAAGAAGTGTATAGCTGTTATTGTTTTTCTTCTTGTTTTTGTTTTTGTTTTGATGCAAATCTCACCAGATTGGGTCTGCTCTATGGTCGGAATTTCTCCCTAAGGGTTAACTCTCTAACTCCCTGACCCTATAACTCTGCGATGAGGTCGATAGTATGATAAGGGAGTATAAGCCAATATGCAAAATGGTTTCAACATTGTGTTGTTATGCTCTGCGACATTTGTCTTAGAAATGTTAGGATTAAGACAATTTGGGAATGTAATAATTTGTCATATGGTGAATAGTTTGTCTGGATTTCCAGAATCAGAAATGTCTGAAACTGTTGTTTTGGCCTGTCCTCTCTCGAAGTTATGGCGATAGTGGCAACAGATGGTATCTAGATGCACGGAAGAAACAATTCGACCGAGAAAAGTGTGAGCTTCAGCCCCTCTAAACGGCTGAAGTAATGGCGACAAAGGCGTTCACTACAACCTTGTCTTTCACCACTTCTACTGAGACCTGAGTCCAAGACAGCAACCTGTGAACGAGAGACAGGAGTGTGGCATGGGTCCTGAGACTGTGCATGTGGAGTGAGCATGGAGAGGGATCACGTTCAGACTCATCTCATGCTGCTGGTGCACTGGTGGGAAAATAGACAAGACAGAATGGATCATACAGAATGGTGGTGGAGGCTCAGTTGAGAGATTTGTTGCTTGGGAAAATCAGATTATTTTCCAGATATTGAAATCGGGACATTATCAAGGGCCATCCATGCCATCCACTCAGGCATGAGTTACATATGTGCCATTGTGAGGATGAACTGTAACGTTATCTGAAGAAGAAAATGCAGAGACAGCAGAAGAAGAGTGCCGGGGAGGAGGTGGGTGGTCAACTGTGCCCGTAAATTGATTTAGGGTTGCCCTAAACTGTTTATTTGGGGTATCAGGTTGATTTTGGAGGTCTGCACACTGGGAAGTTTATTATAATTTAGATTGAAATGCATTGAGATAGCGATCTATTATTAATATGCCACTCGCAACAGTGTAAGACAGGGATAAACGAAGGCTATGAAGAGAACAGTTAATACTGGTAATAGAAGTATTACGTACTGTCTATATATTTTACCTGTCTGTAAATATACATTCAAACAGTGTTGGTGTGTGCTAAGTTGAGGGTCTTGAATTTGAGTGATCGACTCAATGTTATGCACTAAGGACTATTATTCTAAATGTGGGTTGTTTAAGTTATCAATAGTTCTAATGATGATTTGTAAAGAAGAGAGAGCGAGCACAAAGAGAGGGGATGGATGGTGCACTGCTTCAATCTATTGAGTCTAGGGAGGGTTTTCTTCTCAGGAAACCTTATCTTTTCGTGTGCTCCGGGAGGGAAGTTATTAAAGAACCCACTAGATGGTAGCTTGGGCTAACCATGATGGGGACATTGACATTGCATAACTTCACACATTATTAATACTTGTTATATTCTGTGTTTCTTTTAGCTTTTCAAGTCTTGTGCCAGCACCCTCTTAGGAACCCGAAGGAGGAAATGGAAAATGGAAAAAGCTCCAGCTGAAATGGAGGAAGTCAAAAGTTCCAACTGAAATGTCATTATCAGTTGTATGAGTGTGCATAGTGTGTTTATAGATCAGCATCGGAGGTGTAAATATACAAATCAACTGTGAATGTTAATCATGTTTTATTTTTTGTTCATGTATAAGTCATTTCCAAGTTGATATTTATTTGGAACCAAATGAGGGATTGTTCCAATGGCATTGAGGAGTACACCACATCAGTCACTGGCTTTATCAATAAGTGCATCGAGGACGTCGTCCCCACAGTGACTGTACGTACATACCCTAATCAGAAGCCATGGATTACAGGCAACATTCACCCTGAGCTAAAGGGCAGAGCTGCCGCTTTCAAGATGTGGGACTCTAACCTGGAAGCTTACCAGAAATCCTGCTACACCTTCCGATGAACCATGAAACAGGCAAAGCGTCAATACAGGACTAAGATTGAATCATACTACACCGGCTCCGACGCTCGTCTTATATGGCAGGGCTTGCAAACTATTACAGACTACAAAGGGACTCACTCCAATTTGCATATCGCCCATACAGATCCACAGATGATGCAATCTCTAATGCACTCCACACTGCCCTTTCCCACCTGGACAAAATGAACACTTATGTGAGAACGCTATTCATTGACTACAGCTCAGCGTTCAACACCATAGTACCCTCAAAACTCATCACTAAGCTAAGGATCCTGGGACTAAACACTTCCATCTGCAACTGGATCCTGGACTTCCTGATGGGCCGCCCCAAGGTGGTGAGGGTAGGTAGCAACACATCTGCCACGCTGATCCTCAACACTGGAGCCCCCAAGGGGTGAGTTCTCACTCCCCTCCTGTACTCCCTGTTCACCCACGACTGCATGGCCAGGCACGACTCCAACACTGTCATTAAGTTTGCAGATGACACAACAGTGGTAGGCCTGATCACCGACAACGACGAGACAGACTATAGGGAGGAGGTCAGAGACCTGGCCGGGTGGTGCCAGAATAACAACCTATCCCTCAACGTAACCAAGACTAAGGAGATGATTGTGGACTACAGGAAAAGGAGGACCGACTACGCCCACATTCTCATCGACGCGGCAGTAATCGAGCAGGTTGAGAGCTTCAAGTTCCTTGGTGTCCACATCACCAACAAACTATCATGGTCCAAATACACCAAGACAGTCGTGAAGAGGGCACGACAAAGCCTATTCCCCCTCAGGAAACTAAAAAGATTTGGCATGGGTCCTGAGATCCTCAAAAGGTTCTACAGCTGCAACATCGAGAGCATCCTGGCAGGTTGCATCACTGCCTGGTACGGCAATTGCTCGGCCTCCGACCGCAAGGCACTACAGAAGGTTATGTGTACGGCCCAGTACACCCCTCTTTACGTTACTGCTACTCTCTGTTCATCATATATGCATAGTCACTTTAACCATACCTACATGTACATAGTACCTCAATCAGCCTGACTAACCGGTGTCTGTATATAGCCTCTCTACTGTATATAGCCTCGCTACTGTTTTTCACTGTCTTTTTACTGTTGTTTTTATTTCTTTATCTACCTATTGTTCACCTAATACCTTTTTGCACTATTGGTTAAAGCCTGTAAGTAAACATTTCACAGTAAGGTCTACAGCTGTTGTATTCAGCGCACATGACAAATAAACTTTGATTCGATTTGATATATAATTTTCAACAGTATGGAGTTACTGTTCGAAGGGGGGGGACTGTTGGGTTCTAACATGAAATAACTTGAAATATCCTTATTCATGTTAACATTTTAGAACTGGATGTATGGAAATACTGAGTGAGAAAGTGGAAAGCAGAACGTTTACATTCTGTCAGAACATGTTATTGTGACATCTCATGTATCCTATGGAGAGGAGAAGGGCAACAGTCTGGTTTCAGTCACTGATAAAGTTTGGATAGCCGTGAGTTGGGGAGGAGTGAGGAATGCGGGCCGAGGTCAGGTCAGATGAAGTGAGAAGGAACAGTTGCCACATGAGTTCCTGCCTCGCTACAGAGAGGTATTGGCTGTCCAGATGTGCAAGGAGGACCATCCGCCTAGAAAGAGGGTATAAATATATGTTTTTGTGTAAACATGCCTTATGCAGCTGTTTGACCCAGTGGGTGAATAACCTTGGTCTGAGCTTTTTCGTAGTTGTCCGTTTGAGTTTTTAGAACACTGTTTAATTAGCTTCTTGATATGCCACACCTGTCATGTGGAAGGATTATCTTGGCAAAGGAGAAATGCTCACTAACAGGGATGTCAACTAATTTGTGCACAAAATTTGAGAGAAATAAGCTTTTTGTGCGTATGGAAGATTTCTGGGTTCTTTTCTTTCAGCTCATGAAACATGGGACCAACACTTTATATTTATATTTTTATTCAGTATGCATGGTCTATATATAGTAAGATTGAAGGGTGCTGTTTCTCTCGATCAAATGTTTTCTCCAGTGAGATAGTTAGCAGGTGCACAGTGCACTGTTTGGATGCTGGAATTATTTTGGATGAACGTGCGGAGGTAACCTAATTTTAGAAGTGATTTGTTTGACAGTCAGATGAAAACATCATGACTGGTTGTGTTCATGGCACATTAAAATGTAATAATTAGGGCGGTGGCTGTCATGAAATTTTGTCAGCTGATGATTGTCAAGCAAATAACTGCCGGGCTCACGGTAATTGACCATAACTTAACATAAACACATTTAGCGACTCCTGGCTTCCAAACATAGCTTACAAGCCACTGATGCAGACCTTTTGAACAACTACAATGTAGAAAGTCTAATAAATCCATGTAATATAGCCCACACTATCACAATAAATCCATTATTTATTTTAGACAGTTCTAAATATGAAGAAAAATATGAAGAAAATGTAGCCTAGAAGAAGAACAGAATAGCATACTCTGAGTTGTCCTTATGTTAGGCCCTGATCTGGCTATACCATATGGCTGTGGGATACACTAGTTCATTAATAAGCAGACAAGGTTTCAAATCAAATGAAATGTATTTGTCACATACACATGGTTAGCAGATGTTAATGCAAGTGTAGCGAAATGCTTGTCCTTCTAGTTCCGACCATGCAGTAATATCTAACAAGTAATATAACCTGACAATTTCACAATAGCTACCTTATACACACAAGTGTAAAGGAATGAATACGAATACGTACATTAAAGTTACTAAATGAGTGATGGCTGAACGGCATAGGCAAGATGCAGTAGATGGTATCGAGTACAGTATATACATATGAGATGAGTAATGTAGGGTATGAAAACATTATATGAAGTGGCATTGTTTAAAGTGGCTAGTGATACATTACATCAAGATGGCAAGATGCAGTAGATTTGCTTATAATTCTGTGGCATTATTTTATATTATTTTATAGCATGAAGAATACAATTGAACATAGCTGAATAAAAGAGAAAATATGCTTTCTCCAATGGATTTGAGGGAGTTTTGAGGGGTTAACAAAGAAACAGGTATTCCTTTTTTTTTTTGCTTCATTTAGAGTTATTGATGTAACTTTAGTTGTATATTAGGGCCATATGTTTTAATGTTTAATGATGATTTGAAAAAAGTCTCATGAAAGGCATGAGCACTGCTTAGTTTTTTGGGCATTACACACTTCATCAGTCTCTTTTACAAGCACTTGATAATACCTCAAATTTCCCAGCTGCATCCCTTTCTGAAGCCGTAATCCATGCCTTTTGCAGCCAGTGGCCATTGTGCCCTTGGGCTGAATATAATAATTATAATTCCCTTCTCCCGGCTGCATGCTGATGCACCTCTCACACATGGCTTTCTGTCATGTGATCGGGTCTTTCTCACAGGCTACAAGTGAAGACAGACACATTGGGGATGCAACTGTGCACCTCCTTATCCAATTCCGAGGCGCATATTGACGATATTGGAATAACTGTCCACATTTACTTTTCATCAGTCAACAAGATGAGTAGGCTTAACAAACAGCAAAACCACTAGCCCCATAGTACAAACGTTGACCTATTCTATTCTGTGCGAGAAATAAATATTCCAAACATAGTCTGGGACAGTTGTGGGATGCAATAGATCCTAAATTAGCACAACCACTAGCATCAAAAAAACAGTTTTTAGCAATGAGCCTGAAGCAACTGATGAAAACATTTAGCTTAAAATATTGATAAAGGATAAGGCTATTTCTTCACATTATGAGCGCAGCAATGCACACCCGGCAGTAGGCTATATGCGCAAATGTTCCATTAGCAGGAAAACGCCATTCTCAAAAGGGACCACAAATGCGATTATGCATGTAATGCTTTTATTATAAAGGTTCATTTTTACAGTGACAATGATCTTCCCCAATCTCTCGTGCTGCATATGTATGCCATTTAGGCTCGACGCTGTTGTAAACCAGATTAATTAATGTGCTTTATTTTAAGATGTTATATGGCCACTTTAGTTGTGATACAAACCTTATCAAAACACATAGGCCTTTGGGCTAGCTTTACATGAGGTTTGCGACTATGATTTGGAAAAAGTGGCAAAAAAAGCATGTGCAACAGCTGGGCATCATTCACAAGTGATAATATATCATTCACAAGTGATAGGCTAATATTGTCACCCATCACACTATTCTTGATTTAATCTTGTCTTTACATATTCTAAATAATATATGTGTGAAATTTGTTTCGATTTAGAATGGAATATTATCATGCACCTATCACGAAAAAGGGGCAGCGGAAAAAAATACATGTTATCAATAAACGTAAATAACGAATGGAAGACGCTTTTACGATGGTTTATTTTCATGCCAGCCAGGTAGGCTTTACTCCTGTTGTGAAGAGAAGCACTGTGCTTAATATTAGGAAAGTTGATAAATAAAAATAGTAGGTCTAGTCTAAAGAAAGCTGATGGGATACTCCTCTTTTTAATAGAGGCCATCATTCTGTTTTCTCACACAATTGCATAGCCGATAGAAATGTTGCTCAACATGAGCTCATGAGCTCTGATGAAGTGTTTGATTACATTTTCGATTACATTTCCATTGACGTCAGGGTTATTAGAGGGACAATAGAGTGCTGAGTACCAGGCAGTTAGCAGGTTTGGTAGGATACTAATGACCATCAGCAGCATCAGAGCTTGGAGAAGCTTAATTCCCGTGACCCAACGGTCACGTGGAATTTGACTGCCATCATGACTCGTGACCGCCAGTGTGGAGGTAATATGGTCACCGTAACAGCCCTAGTAATAATACATTTTTACAGTTGAATTACATGTACACACACACATACACACACGTTACACTGCGTGTCTGGTTCCTCTGTGGACCTCTTGTCAGACCTGACCTTTTGTAAATGAAAGATGCAAATAACCAGCTCATATTCTTCCATTTAACTGGACAGAATGATTTATAGAAGTGAATAAGCTTCACCAGGCTCCATTGAGAATACCTGTCACTCTCCTTAGCCGGGTTTGATTAGCAATTTATACAGCCGCCTTCCCCAATGCCTGAATCAATGGAACAGATACAAATCAACCATGACACTGTTGTTTTTTTTTACTATTCAAATTTGGAAGAGATCCTGATGATAGATATGATGATTCTCCCTCCTCAATATCCCTTCCACCTATCTCTCTCTCTCCCTCTTTCCCCCCTCTATCCTGTCTGTTAGGTGTGAAAACTGATGGCGGTTGGCTGGCCTCCAGCTGGGTAATGTTGTTTTAGGGATTGATCTGTAGCCTGGTGATTACATGGTGGTATAAAGGGACTGTGACCTACACTGTAGAACCTACAGCAGCCACAGTCACCATGGGATGGTTCAGACCAACAGGAGAGTGAAATGCATGCAGGGTCAAGGAATGATGCCTGACCTGAGCTAGGCTGGGCAGGACCCAACATAAACAAACATCAGATAAATGTTGGAGCTGTTAATGCTGACCTTTATGTGATGATTATGATGTTACGATATCAGGACAGAGTCACAGACAGACTTACTTCATCGGGACTAAATCACATATTAAATAGTTGCATAGGACAAATCAAATCAAATTGTTAAATGCTTTGTAAACAACAGGTGTAGACTAACAGTGAAATGCGTACTTATGGGTCTCCTTTTCCAACAATACAAAGTTAAAGATACAAAATTAAAAGTAGAAATGGTGACATGAGAAATAAATACACAGTGAATAACACGAGTAAAAAATATGTATATACAGCTAGTACCAGTATCGAGGTGCAGGGTTACGAGGTAATGGAGTTAGCTATAGTGCCTTATGAAAGTATTCACACCCCTTGACCTTTTCCACATTTTGTTGTGTTACAGCCTATGATCTACACATATTTCCCCCCATGTCAAAGTGGTCGTTTTTTTATTTTTTTATCAACACCTTTGGTATGTCAAGCCTCTATATGTACATGAGTTAAAATGTGCTTAAGAAGTCACATAATATGTTGCATGGACTCACTCTGTTTGCAATAATAGTGATTAACATGATTTTTGACTACCCCATCTCTGTACCACACACATACAATGATCTGTAAGCAGTAGCGTGTATTCATGCACGCCAAGCCAGGCTTCTCCAAAAAAAATGTTCTCATCATTTTCCTTCATTTCGCATTAGGCTGAATGTATCTTACAGGAGAAAGCATCCGAGATAGTGAAACAGTGCCCCTCTGTCTCTCTACGTGTAGTCCATCTATCTGATGCTGTCTGTATGACATTGTTGCCGCCTGTAACATTGAAGTTAAGGGAAGCCAGCAAGCATCTGGCATCCCTTGACAAAAAAAGTGTAAACATTTTGCCAATCAGCGTTGAGCTAAACTGAGCGAGCTCAACTGTAAATGGTCCTGGCACATCCAAAATAAGTGTCCAGCTTGGATTTGGAATCACTCCTATCAAATCCCATTGAGAGAATACATCATTGACAGAACAAATTGAATTGTTGCATCTTGTTGCGTTGTTTTCCTCCAATGGCTAGCTAGCCAGCTAAAATGATCTCTTTCCCAAATTAAACATAGATGGAGATAGGGATTTGGTTTTACTTAATTCTCCGTACTGGCCATAACGATTATAACGCCTATTTTGATCCAAACATTAATTCATACATTGTTGTGCCCCTGGCCAGAGAGGATGGAAGTTCAATATGTAGCTAGATGTAAAGGCTAATGTTAACTAGCTAACGTTGCCCATGAATAGAAGTTAGGCTAGCGAAGAAGCATTTTAGCCAGGTAGTCTAGGACAACAAAAAATGTAAGCATGTACTGCATTACAGAGTGATAGACCGTTTCGTCAACATGAAAGAGAGGAGGATGGTATTGGCGTTTCTCTTCAAGTAGGCTAACATATTTTTCTACTTGCACGAACGCGCACGCATGCACACACACACACAGAAATCAGAACCATGGACAGCCATATCATATTTAGCTTACGTTGATTGGACTAAAATGTTTTTGGTATCTTTTAGTTGTCACCATATTAGACTAAGCAGAGGGGATTTTATGATGTTGAACATTTGAAGTGTAAATGGTGCTGGAATAGTGGAGGCAGCTCCTGTTTTCTTTGCGACTTGCGGTAACTCTGTAACTCTCAGTTATTTAGTGGTCCAAAAATGAGGGCTTGTAAACATTCAAATATTTCATGGCTATGATTTGGCTCCCGAGTGGCGCAGCGGTCTAAAGCGCCGCATCTCAGTGCTTGAGACGTCACTCTAGACAGCCTGGTTAGATTCCAGGCTGTATCACAACCGGCCGTGATTGGGAGTCCCATAGGACGGCGCACAATTGACCCAGCGTCGTCTGGGTTTGGCCGGTGTAGGCCGTCATTGTAAATAAGAATTTGTTCTTAACTGACTTGCCTAGTTAAATATAGGTTAAATTTAAAAATACATAAAAAATTAAAGGAGAAAACTGAGGATGGATCAACAACATTGTAGTTACTCCACAATACTAAAGTAAGTGACAGAGTGAAATGAAGGATGCCTTGTACAGAATAAAAATATTCCAAAACATGCATCCTGTTTGCAATAAGGCACTAAAGTAAAACTGTAAAAAACTGTGGCGAAGATATGTACTTTGTGTCCTGAATACAAAGCATTATGTTTGGGGAAAATCCAACACAGCACATCACTGAGTATCACTCTTCATATTTTCAAGCATGGTGGTGGCTGCATCATGTTATGGGTATGCTTGTCATCGGCAATAATTAGGGAGTTATTTATGATAAAATTAAACGTAATAGAGAAGCACAGGCAAAATCCTAAATGAAAAGCCTTATACCTTATTTACATGAGTATTCAGACCCTTTGCTATGAGACTCAAAATTGAACAGGTGCATCCTGTTTCCATTGATCATCCTTGAAATGTTTCTACAACTTGATTGGAGTACACCTGTGGTAAATTCAACTGATTGGACATGATTTGGAAAGGCACACACCTGTCTACATAACGGTCCCACAGTTGACAGTGCATGTCAGAGCCAAAACCAAGCCATGAGGTCGAAGGAATACCCATAGAGCTCCAAGACACAGATCTGGGGAAGGGTACCAAAACATTTCTGCAGTGTTGAAGGTCCCCAAGAACACAGTGGCCTCAATCATTCTTAAATGGAAGAAGTTTGGAACCACCAAGACTCTTCCTAAAGCTGGCCGCCCGGCCAATCTGAGCAATCAGGGGAGAAGGGCCTTGGTCAGGGATGTGACCAAGAACCCGATAGTCACACTGACAGAGCTCTAGAGTTCTTCTGTGTATATGGGAGAACCTTCCAGAAGGACAACAATCTCTACAGCACTCCACCAATCAGTGGCATTATTTACAGTATGAATACTACAAGTGAACATAGCTGAATAAAATAGAAAATATAATGGATTTGAGGGAGTACGCACATGCAGCTATTTTGTGTTGAGCAATTAACAAAGAAACAGGTATGCTTATATATTTAATTTAGAGTTATTTATGTAACTTTAGTTGTGATACAAATGTTGGGCTATATGTATTGATCATTAATAATCTCAGCAATAAAAGAAACATCCTCTTACTGTCAACTGCGTTTATTTTCAGCAAACTTAAAGTGTGTAAATATTTGTATGAACATAACAAGATTCAACAACTGAGACATAAACTGAACAAGTTCCACAGACATGTGACCAACAGAATTTGAATAATGTGTCCCTGAACAAAGGGGGGGGGGGTCAAAATCAAAAGTAACAGTCAGTATTCGGTGTGGCCACCAGCTGCATTTAGATCTGCAGTGGATCTCCTTCTCATGGACTGCACCAGATTTGCCAGTTCTTGCTGTGAGATGTTACCCCACTCTTCCACCAAGGCACCTGCAAGTTCCCGGACCTTTCTGGGGGGAATGGCCCTAGCCTTCACCTTCCGATCCAACAGGTCCCAGACGTGCTCAATGGAATTGAGATCTGGTCTCTTCACTGGCCATGGCAGAACACTGACATTCTTGTCTTGCAGGAAATCACACACAGAATGAGCAGTATGGCTGGTGGCATTGTCATGCTGGAGGGTCATGTCAGGATGAGCCTGCAGGAAGGGTACCACATGAGGGAGGAGGATGTCTTTCCTGTAACGCACAGCGTGGAGATTGCCTGCAATGACAACAAGCTCAGTCCGATGATGCTGTGACACACCGCCCCAGACCATGATGGACCCTCCACCTCCAAATCGATCCCCCTCCAGAGTACAGGCCTCGGTGTAACGCTCATTCCTTAGACGATAAAAGCGAATCCGACCATCACCCCTGGTGAGACAAAACCGCAACTCGTCAGTGAAGAGCAATTTTTGCCAGTCCTGTCTGGTCCAGCAACAGTGGGTTTGTGCCCATAGGCAACATTGTTGCCACTGATGTCTGATGAGGACCTGCCTTACAACAGGCCTACAAGCCCTCAGTCCAGCCTCTCAGCCTATTGCAGACAGTCTGAGCACTGCTGGAGGGATTGTGCGTTCCTGGTGTAACTCGGGCAGTTGTTGTTGCCATCCTGTACCTGTCCTGCAGGTGTGATGTTTGGATGTACCGATCCTGTGCAGGTGTTGTTACATGTGGTCTGTCACTGCGAGGACAATCAGCTGTCCGTCCTGTCTCCCTGTAGCATTGTCTTAGGCGTCTCACAGCACGGACATTGCAATTTATTGCACTGGCCAAATCTGCAGTCCTCATGCCTCCTTGCAGCATGCCTAAGGCACATTCACACAGATGAGCAGGGACTCTGGGCATCTTTCTTTTGGTATTTTTCAGAGTCAGTAGAAAGGCCTCTTTAGTGTCCTAAGTTTTCATAACTGTGACCTTAATTGCCTACCGACTGTAAGCTGTTAGTGTCTTAACAACCGTTCCACAGGTGCATGTGTAACGACCCTGGGTTTATAAGCGCGGAAATCGACCCTGCCACAACGAGCATGCTTTTGCGGCACAGTCGATAGCGCGCCGGAACTCGGGCTCGCAGGTTGAGGGTTCGAGACCTGCTCCCTGCTGTTTCATTACACATGTTCATTAATTGTTCATGGTTCATTGAACAAGCATGGGAGACAGTTCAGCAGAGTTCAAGTTAAGGTCAAGCAAATCATAGAGAAAGCAGACTGTATTGCAATGGGTGGATGGGTGGATGAATGTTCGTGGGCAAGGAATAATTAACTACATCATCTCCACCCCTCAACTAGTATTCTACAAGAGCACTGACACAAGGCGTATATATCCCCCCCCCCCAAGCAGACACATCGATGGCCCTGAACGAACTTTATTTGACTCTTTGCAAACTGGAATACATTTATCCGGAGGCTGCATTCATTGTAGCTGGGGATTTTAACAAGGCTAATCTGAAAACAAGACTCCCTAAATTTTATCAGCATATCGATTGCGCAACCAGGGGTGGAAAAACCTTGGATCATTGTTACTCTAACTTCCGCGACGCATATAAGGCCCTGCCCCGCCCTCCTTTCGGCAAAGCCGACCACGACTCCATTTTGTTGATCCCTGCCTACAGACAGAAACTAAAACAAGAGGCTCCCACGCTGAGGTCTGTCCAACGCTGGTCCGACCAAGCTGACTCCACACTCCAAGACTGCTTCCATCACGTGGACTGGGATATGTTTCGTATTGCGTCAGATAACAATATTGATGAATACGCTTATTCGGTGTGCGAGTTCATTAGAACGTGCGTTGAAGATGTCGTTCCCATAGCAACGATTAAAACATTCCCTAACCAGAAACTGTGGATTGATGGCAGCATTCGCGTGAAACTGAAAGCGCAAACCACTGCTTTTAATCAGGGCAACGTGACCGGAAACATGATCGAATACAAACAGTGCAGCTATTCCCTCCGCAAGGCTATCAAACAAGCTAAGCGTCAGTACAGAGACAAAGTAGAATCTCAATTCAACGGCTCAGACACAAGAGGCATGTGGCAGGGTCTACAGTCAATCACGGACTACAAGAAGAAATCCAGCCCAGTCACGGACCAGGATGTCTTGCTCCCAGGCAGACTAAATAACTTTTTTGCCCGCTTTGAGGACAATACAGTGCCACTGACACGGCCTGCAACGAAAACATGCGGACTCTCCTTCACTGCAGCCGAGGTGAGTAAGACATTTAAACGTGTTAACCCTCGCAAGGCTGCAGGCCCAGACGGCATCCCCAGCCGCGCCCTCAGAGCATGCGCAGACCAGCTGGCCGGTGTGTTTACGGACATATTCAATCAATCCCTATACCAGTCTGCTGTTCCCACATGCTTCAAGAGGGCCACCATTGTTCCTGTTCCCAAGAAAGCTAAGGTAACTGAGCTAAACGACTACCGCCCGTAGCACTCACTTCCGTCATCATGAAGTGCTTTGAGAGACTAGTCAAGGACCATATCACCTCCACCCTACCTGACACCCTAGACCCACTCCAATTTGCTTAACGCCCAAATAGGTCCACAGACGATGCAATCTCAACCACACTGCACACTGCCCTAACCCATCTGGACAAGACGAATACCTATGTGAGAATGCTGTTCATCGACTACAGCTCGGCATTCAACACCATAGTACCCTCCAAACTCGTCATCAAGCTCGAGACCCTGGGTCTCGACCCCGCCCTGTGCAACTGGGTACTGGACTTCCTGACGGGCCGCCCCCAGGTGGTGAGGGTAGGCAACAACATCTCCACCCCGCTGATCCTCAACACTGGGGCCCCACAAGGGTGCGTTCTGAGCCCTCTCCTGTACTCCCTGTTCACCCACGACTGCGTGGCCACGCACGCCTCCAACTCAATCATCAAGTTTGCGGACGACACAACAGTGGTAGGCTTGATTACCAACAACGACGAGATGGCCTACAGGGAGGAGGTGAGGGCCCTCGGAGTGTGGTGTCAGGAAAATAACCTCACACTCAACGTCAACAAAACTAAGGAGATGATTGTGGACTTCAGGAAACAGCAGAGGGAACACCCCCCTATCCACATCGATGGAACAGTAGTGGAGAGGGTAGTAAGTTTTAAGTTCCTCGGCGTACACATCACAGACAAACTGAATTGGTCCACCCACACAGACAGCATTGTGAAGAAGGCGCAGCAGCGCCTCTTCAACCTCAGGTGGCTGAAGAAATTCGGCTTGTCACCAAAAGCACTCACAAACTTCTACAGATGCACAATCGAGAGCATCCTGGCGGGCTGTATCACCGCCTGGTACGGCAACTGCTCCGCCCACAACTGTAAGGCTCTCCAGAGGGTAGTGAGGTCTGCACAACGCATCACCGGGGGCAAACTACCTGCCCTCCAGGACACCTACACCACCCGATGCTACAGGAAGGCCATAAAGATCATCAAGGACATCAACCACCCGAGCCACTGCCTGTTCACCCCGCTATCATCCAGAAGGCGAGGTCAGTACAGGTGCATCAAAGCTGGGACCGAGAGACTGAAAAACAGCTTCTATCTCAAGGCCATCAGACTGTTAAACAGCCACCACTAACATTGAGTGGCTGCTGCCAACACACTGACACTGACACTGACTCAACTCCAGCCACTTTAATAATGGGAATTGATGGGAAATGATGTAAATATATCACTAGCCACTTTTAACAATGCTACCTTATATAATGTTACTTACCCTACATTATTCATCTCATATGCATACGTATATACTGTACTCTATATCATCGACTGCATCCTTATGTAATACATGTAACACTAGCCACTTTAACTATGCCACTTTGTTTACATACTCATCTCATATGTATATACTGTACTCGATACCATCTACTGTATCTTGCCTATGCTGCTCTGTACCATCACTCATTCATATATCCTTATGTACATATTCTTTATCCCCTTACACTGTGTATAAGACAGTAGTTTTGGAATTGTTAGTTAGATTACTTGTTGGTTATTACTGCATTGTCGGAACTAGAAGCACAAGCATTTCGCTACACTCACATTAACATCTGCTAACCATGTGTATGTGACAAATAAAATTTGATTTGATTTGATTTGAAGGGACAACAGACACACCGGTCTCCACATTGCAGATAAGCTGAAGACAGTCATCAATGGCCTTGGACCACAGAAGGTATTTGCACTGGTGACAGACAATGCTGCGAACATGAAGGCTGCTTGGTCTAAAGTGGAGGAGTCCAACCCTCACATCACACCCATTGGCTGTGCTGCTCATACATTGAATCTGCTCCTCAAGGACATCATGGCACTGAAAACAATGGATACACTCTACAAGAGAGCCAAGGAAACAGTTAGGTAGCTGAAGAGTCATCAAGTTATAGCAGCAATCTACCTCACCAAGCAGTGAGAAGAATAAGAGCACCACATTGAAGCTACCCAGCAACACCTGTTGGGGTGGTGTTGTCATCATGTTTGACAGTTTCCTGAAGGGGAAGGAGTCTCCAAGAAATGGCCATATCACAGTCTGCCGATATGGACAGCCCCATCGAGAGGATCCTCCTGGATAACGTATTTTGGGAAAAAGTGGTAAGCAGCCTGAAACTCCTGAAACCCATAGCAGTAGCCATTGCACTGATTGAGGGAGACAATGCCACCCTGTCTGATGTTCAGACTGCTTGCAGATGTAAGAGAAGAAATCTGTATTGCCCTGCCCACTTCACTGTTGCTTCAGGCAGAGGAAACTGCAGTTCTGAAATTCATCAAAAAGCGTGAAGACTTCTGCCTGAAGCCCATACATGCCACAGCGTACATGTTGGACACCAAGTATGTTGGCAAGAGCATCCTGTCTGGTGCAGAGATCAACAAGGCCTATGCTGTCATCACTACCGTGTCTCGCCACCTTGGCCTGGATGAGGGCAAGGTTCTTGGCAGTCTGGTGAAGTACACATCCAAGCAAGGCTTTGTAATGGAGATGCAATATGGCAGTCGTGCCAACATATCTCATCAGCCACCTGGTGGAAGGGACTTTGTGGATCTGAGGCTCTTTCCCCTGTTGCCTCCATCATCCTCCAAATCCCAACAACATCAGCCAGCTCAGAGCGCAACTGGTCCTTGTTTGGGAACAGACACACCAAAGCACGCAACAGGCTGACCAATACAAGGGTTGAACAATTTGTGGCCATCTGGGCAAATTTTAGGCTTTTTGAGCATGACAACGAGCCATCCTCAACTAGGTTGGAAAGTGACAGTGAAGATGAGGCTTCATAGTCTGATGTTCAAGAGGTGGACATTGAGGAGATCCAGGGAGAAGACATGGAAGCCTGAGAGGAAGACAACCAAAGCTTTGGTTTCTAGACTATCATTTTACAGATGTATGTTGAAAACGTTTTTTGGGAGATGCGATGGATTATTGGGAATCATTCAATATTCCTTTTCTTTTCTTGTTCAGTGAAATCATCCCATGTTAAGTCAACTCATTTAATTAAATTTAAATTCGTAACTACATTTTTTTTTTCTATTGGGAAAATTGAATCATTTGTTATTATGTCTACTTATGGTAAGTTAAAAGGTTTATGTTTCTGTCTCCATATGATATGGTAAATATATCCAATGCAATAAAACATCTACATTTAAATGGTATTAATATTAATTTGCATATATTTCCGTTAATTCTCATATATTCCTGTTAATTCCCACAGAAAATTTCCACCTCTGAATATTCCATATTCCCCAAAATGTGCACCCATCACACTATTCTTGATTTAATCTTGTCTTTAAATATACTAAATAATATATGTGTGAAATTTGTTTTGATTTAGAATGGAATATTATCATGCACCTGTCACGAAAAAGGGGCAGCGGAAAAAAATACATGTGCTTAATATTAGGAAAGTTGATAAATAAAAAGAGCAGGTCTAGTCTATAGAAAGCTGATGGGATCCTCCTCTTTTTAATAGAGGCCATCACTCTGTTTTCTCACACAATTGCATAGCTGATAGAAATGTTGCTCAACATGAGCTCATGAGCTCTGATGAAGTGTTTGATTCGATTTTCGATGACATTTACAATGTCAGAGTGATTAGAGGAACAATAGAGTGCTGAGTACCAGGCAGTTAGCAAGTATGGTAGGCTACTAATGACCATCAACAGCATCAGAGCTTGGAGAAGCCTAATTACCGTGACTCAACGGTCGCGTGAAATTTGACTGCCATCATGACTCGTGATCGCCAGTGTGGAGGTAATATGGTCACCGTAACAGCCCTAGCAATAATACATTTTTACAGTTGAATTACATGTACACACACATACACACACACACACGTTACACTGCATGTCTGGTTACTCTGTGGACCTCCTGTCAGACCTGACCTTTTGTAAATGAAAGAAGATGCAAATAACCAGCTCATATTCCTCCATTTAACTGGACAGAATGATTTATAGAAGTGAATAAGCTTCACCAGGCTCCATTGAGAATACCTGTCACTCTCCTTAGCCGGGTTTGATTAGCAATTTATACAGCCGCCTTCCCCAATGCCTGAATCAATGGAACAGATACAAATCAACCATGACACTGTTGTTTTTTTTTTACTATTCAAATTTGGAAGAGATCCTGATGATAGATATGATGACTCTCCCTCCTCAATATCCCTTCCACCTCTCTCTCTCTCTCTCTCTCTCTCTCTCTCTCTCTCTCTCTCTCTCTCTCTCTCTCTCTCTCTCTCTCTCTCTCTCTCTCTCTCTCTCTCTCTCTCTCTCTCTCTCGCTCTCTCTCTCCTCCCCCTCCCCCTCTATCCTGTCCGTTAGGTGTGAAAACCGATTTAGTGATTGAAACCGATTCAGGGATTGTTTTAGGGATTGATCAGCCCACATCATTGTCACCATATTAGCTAAATTAACGTCATAGTCAGCATAACTAATAGAACTAATGCGTTGGTAAACCCACCACAATCATGCAGTAACGTTAGTGTACAGTCAGTAAGCAGTTGCACCGGCGGGCCCCAGTGTTGTGTTGGAAAGTCATAGCCAGCTTGCTAACATAGCATCCCTCTGTTTGAGCAGGGTGTTTAAATGGGCTAAACTAGATAGATGCATTTGATAGGTAAGTACTGTAAGTGAAAAATTATCTCTATTTCTCTCTGGCTTCTCCTTCATTTTGTAAGAAATGAATTTGTTCAACTACTGTCTTTCTCTTTCTTTGAGTCAACTACTCAACACATTGTATGCACTGCAGTGCTAGCTAGCAGTAGTTTGTGCTTTCAGTATTAGATTAATTCTCTGATCCTTTGATTTGGTGGACAACATGTCAGTTCATGCAGCAAGAGCTCTGATAAGCTGGAGGAAGTCCTCCGGAAGTTGTCATAATTACTGTATAAGTCTATGGAAAGGGGTGAGAAACATGAGCCTCCTTGGTTTTGTATTGAAGTCAATGTACCCAGAGGAGGACAGAAGCTAGCTGTACAACATGGTGCTACAACATTGTGCTATTGAGGCTACTGTAGACCTTTGTAAAATAGTCTTTTAATCAGTTATTTGGTGACATGTGGATATATTTAGTATAGTTTTATCTAAAAAGTACAACTTTTTAAATGTTTTACGAAATTCACTAAGGAGGATGGTCCTCCCCTTACTCCTTTGACGAGCCTCCACTGTCATACCCAATGAAACTCAAGGCTGTAATCGCTGCCGAAGGTGCTTCAACAAAGTAGTGAGTAAAGGGTCTGAATACTTATATATGTGATATTTCCCCCCCCACAAAAATTACACATTTCTAAAAATCTGTTTTTGCTTTGTCATTATGGGGCATTGTGTGTAGATTGATGAGGGAAAAAAACGATTGAATCGTTTTTAGAATAAGGCTGTAACATAACACAATGTGGATAAAGTCAAGGGGTCTGAATACTTTCCGAATGCCCTCCAGGTCCTCATTCAGCCATGACTCTGAGGATACTACAGTTTTTCAGGTCCCGTTGATAGGATAGTCTTGAACTGAGCCCTTCCAGTTTGTTCTCCAGTGATTACACGTTCGCCAATAGAACAGAGGGCAATGGCGGTCTATTTGCTCGTGTCACGACTGCTCCCGCTCTTCCCTCCCCCTGGCGCTTGAGGGCGCCAGATTACCCTGCATCAAGCACTCCTGCCATCCGTCACGCACACCTGCCTTCCCCCATCACTCGCATCAGCGTTATTGGACTCACCTGGACTCACTTATCACATGTTCTTTTCCTCCCCTATATTTGTCTGTTCCCTTGTTCTGTTCCCTTGTTTTGTTCCCTTGTTCTGTTCCCTTGCTCTGTTCCCTTGCTCTGTTCCCTTGCTCTGTTCTCTGCTGCTGCACTGATGTTTTTTTGTCTTAGTTTCTGTTTGCTGACGCTGTACTTGTCTCGTCTATGTCAGTTGTTTATTAAATGTTTACTCCCCGTACCTGCTTCGTCCCTCCAGCATCATTCCGCGGGACAGCTCGCCGACGTAGTCTTGTGAGGCGGCTGGCTCTCATGCCTATTTTTCACAGTGGCTTCCTCTTTCAAATCCCAGGGATTAGGGCCTGGTCCGGAGTAAGCAGAATGTCAAGTGCTGGCAACTCGTTGAAGTAGACATTTTTGTAAAAATTTGAGGTTAGTGATCGCTGTTCTGATGTCCAGAGGCTGTTTTCGGTCATAGGAAATGATGGAGGAGACATTATACACAAAAAAAGTTAAGATAAGCTTAAAATAAAATCAAAATAGCAGAATTGGTCAGGAGCCCAGAAGACGTCTGCTATCCACTGCAGTGGAGTTTTATGTGTTCAAATAGCACTTTGAATAATGCGAATTAAACAATTTTTTTATTTGCATTACTTATCTGAATTGAGAGAGACTTAAAAATGGAAAATAATAATAAAATAAACATTGCAAGGCATAAAATCTATTTTAAATGAAGAGTGTATTTTCATGATATACAGTGCCTTGCGAAAGTATTCGGCCCCCTTGAACTTTGCGACCGTTTGCCACATTTCAGGCTTCAAACATAAAGATATAAAACTGTATTTTTTTGTGAAGAATCAACAACAAGTGGGACACAATCATGAAGTGGAACGACATTTATTGGATATTTCAAACTTTTTTAGCAAATCAAAAACTGAAAAATTGGGCGTGCAAAATTATTTCCCCCTCCCCCTTTGTCTCTTTCACACCAGTGTTTGGAATGAAGTGTGACATTTTTGTTTTGTTGTTTGCGTCTAACTTTGTAACGATGAGAACTTGTTGGTAGTCTTTTTGACATTTGCCTAATGTGTGTGTGTGTGTGTCTGTCGCAGTCTCTCTGGTTCAAACGACTTCACACTACCACAGTTTGTTTATCCTGAGTTTGTGTGTGTGTGTGTGTGTGTTTGTGTGTGTGTGTAGCCTACTTATGTGTCTGTTTACTTGTCAGGTTCTTCCATCCTCTTCTCAGTTTCCTCACCGCTACTTAACCCATCTCTAAATAACCGGAATAAGCCTAAATCAAATCTTCCGTCCCTCTTCCTCCCCATTACATCCCTTCCCCCAAAATGAAATCCCTCCTTCCCCATCTAAAAATAATAAAGCCAGGCTTTTGTCTCAGTTGGTTTGATGTCCTAAGAATAATCAGAATAACAAGCATGAGATAGATAACTCAGCATGCAATACCACTTCAAATGTGGGCTGGGAGTAGATAGGAAATGGGAGTCATACTGCAATGAGAACACACAGAAAATCAGTGGTTACAACTCCACTGGCGAACACACACGCTCACTCTCACTCTCACTCTCACTCTCTCTTTCTCTCTCTCTCTCTCTCTCTCTCTCTCTCTGTCTCTCTCTCACTCTCACTCTCACTCTCTCTGTCTCTCTGCCTCTGTCTCGCTCTCTGTCTCTCTCACTCTCTCTCTGTCTCTCTCACTCTCTCTCTGTCTCTCTGTCTCTCACTCTCTCACTCTGTCTCTCTGTCTCTCACTCTCTCTCTGTCTCTCTGTCTCTCTGTCTCTCACTCTCTCACTCTCTCTCTCTCTCTCTCTCTCCTCATTCCTCTTTTCTGCATCTGTTGCTTTAATACGCTTAGGTATAAAATTACACATCTACCACAACATGACATGCATAAGGTACAATTTCTATGAACTTCTCGAACTGTACCTCTAACTCACAAAATCAGTGTAGAGGATTTATACAGTTAAGTCATTGATGTCAAGCTTAACACTAATACGCACGCATACACACGCAAGCACCACACACACACACACACACACACACACACACACACACACACACACACACACACACACACACACACACACACACACACACACACACACACACACACACACACACACACACACACACACACACACACACACACACACACACCCCCGCCTGCTGTGACAATCACAAGAAGAGATTTGGAGTGCCTCCCAGCAACATCAACTCTTGTGAACAGGAAGTTGAACTAGTGAACAAGATAAAAATGGGGAAGAGAGAAGAGGGATGGGGAGTGGAGGGTGGGGGTGTGATAACACAGCAAAGGGGTAAAAAAGTGAATGGTGAGGAAGGCGGGGAGGCAGAAAAACAAGTGAGATGTTGAAAGGAGGAGATCATTCAGATACAGTATGAAGTCATTGACCACTAATGATTTGTGTGGGGTATTGACTCCTGCCTAAGCTGTACTGTTTAAGAGCTGTGTCATCATCAGAGAGGCTTTGTGTATTCAGGAGGTTTTACTCTAGAGGGGGAGAGAGACTTTGTGTATTCAAGAGGTTTTACTCTAGAGGGGGAGAGAGACTTTGTGTATTCAGGAGGTTTTAATCTAGAGATAGAGAGAGGCTTTGTTTATTCAGGAGGTTTTACTCTAGAGATAGAGTGAGGCTTTGTGTTTTCAGGAGGTTTTACTCTAGAGATAGAGAGAGGCTTTGTGTATTCAGGAGGTTTTACTCTAGAGGTAGAGTGAGGCTTTGTGTATTCAGGAGGTTTTAATCTAGAGATAGAGAGAGGCTTTGTGTATTCAGGAGGTTTTACTCTAGAGGTAGAGTGAGGCTTTGTGTATTCAGGAGGTTTTACTCTAGAGATAGAGAGAGGCTTTGTGTATTCAGGAGGTTTTACTCTAGAGGGGGAGAGAGACTTTGTGTATTCAGGAGGTTTTACTCTAGAGGGGGAGAGAGACTTTGTGTATTCAGGAGGTTTTACTCTAGAGGGGGAGAGAGACTTTGTGTATTCAGGAGGTTTTACTCTAGAGGGGGAGAGAGACTGTGTATTCAAGAGGTTTTACTCTAGAGATAGAGAGAGGCTTTGTGTATTCAGGAGGTTTTACTCTATAGATAGAGAGAGGCTTTGTGTATTCAGGAGGTTTCACTCTAGAGATAGAGAGAGGCTTTGTGTATTCAGGAGGTTTTAATCTAGAGGTAGAGAGAGGCTTTGTGTATTCAGGAGGTTTTACTCTAGAGGTAGAGAGAGGCTTTGTGTATTCAGGAGGTTTTACTCTAGAGGTAGAGAGAGGCTTTGTGTATTCAGGAGGTTTTACTCTAGAGGTAGAGAGAGGCTTTGTGTATTCAGGAGGTTTTAATCTAGAGATAGAGAGAGGCTTTGTGTATTCAGGAGGTTTTACTCTAGAGGTAGAGAGAGGCTTTGTGTATTCAGGAGGTTTTAATCTAGAGGTAGAGAGAGGCTTTGTGTATTCAGGAGGTTTTACTCTAGAGATAGAGAGAGGCTTTGTGTATTCAGGAGGTTTTACTCTAGAGGTAGAGAGAGGCTTTGTGTATTCAGGAGGTTTTACTCTAGAGGTAGAGAGAGGCTTTGTGTATTCAGGAGGTTTTACTCTAGAGATAGAGAGAGGCTTTGTGTATTCAGGAGGTTTTACTCTAGAGACCCCCTCTTCCTTTTCGCTCATCTTCCCACTCTATTTCCTCTTTCTCCTGTCAATGATCTTCCATCTCTGAGGAACGCTGTTAGAATGTCATTAGCTGCTATTTTATGGTAATGCCCAATATCCATATCCCAAACCTCTCTCTCTAAAATGCTTACACGGTAACCATCTCTTTGTCTCTCTCAGGCTTTTGACGAGTGATGGTTAATGCACAGTCTATAAAACACACATGCAGGCACGGAGACCTACACACACATACACACACCAGTCTATAAAACACACATGCAGGCACGGAGACCTACACACACATACACACACCAGTCTATAAAACACACATGCAGGCACGGAGACCTACACACACATACACACACCAGTCTATAAAACACACATGCAGGCACGGAGACCTACACACACATACACACACCGGGGTGACCGAGAGGCAAGGGATGGTAGTCTGTGCCAGCAGGATGTCCTATCAGCACACACACACACACGCATGCACACACTCCTCTCTCCTCCCTCCCAGTTTAACATTGCGCTGGAGTATGTGTGCCAGAATGAGCACTGAGCATTAGAACCCTTTTGACTGTCTCTCTCTCTCTATCACTCACTCACTCACTCACTCACTTACTCACTCACTCACTCACTCACACAGGGAAAGTTAGTTTAATACCAGACAGCCACAGTGAGAGAAGGCAAACTCTGCTGATATGGGGATGAAGGAGAGAGAGAGAGAGAGAGAGAGAGAGAGAGAGAGAGAGAGAGAGAGAGAGAGAGAGAGAGAGAGAGAGAGAGAGAGAGAGAGAGAGAGAAAAGAGGTTGAACCCCTGCAGGAGCAGTAAGGACAGATGAAACCAGCAGGAGGACCTGGAGAAGAACACATCTATACTCATCTAAAGAGGACAGGAAGAGGAGAAGAGGAGAGGAAGAGGACTAGGACAGGAAGAGGAGAAGGGGAAGTGGAGTAGGAAGGGAAGAGGAGAAAGAGGGGAAGAGGAGTAGGAAGGGAAGAGTAGGAGGGGAAGTGGAGTAGGAAGGGAAGAGGAGAAAGAGGGGAAGAGGAGTAGGAAGGAAGGAGGAGGGGAAGAGGAGTAGGAGGGGAAGAGAAGTTGGAGGAGAAGGAGGGGAAGAGGAGTAGGAAGGGAAGAGTAGGAGGGGAAGATGAGTAGGAGGCAAAGAGGAGGAGGATGAGAAGAGGAAGTGGAGTAGGAAGGGAAGAGTAGGAGGGGAAGAGGAGTTGGAGGAGAAGAGGAGTAGGAGGGGAAGAGGAGAAGGAGGGGAAGAGGAGTAGGAAGGGAAGAGTAGGAGGGGAAGAGGAGTAGGAGGGGAAGAGGAGGGGGAGGAGAAGAGGAGTAGGATGGGAAGAGGAGTAGGATGGGAAGAGGAGTAGGAGGAGAAGAGGAGTAGGATGGGAAGAGGAGGAGGATGAGAAGAGGAAGTGGAGTAGGAAGGGAAGAGTAGGAGGGGAAGAGGAGTCGGAGGAGAAGAGACGTAGTAGGGGAAGGAGAGTAGGAGGGGAAGTAGAGAATGAAGGGAAGAGGAGGAGGAGGTGAAGAGGAGTAGGACGAGAAGACGAGTAGGAGGGGAAGACTAGGAGGGGAAGAGGAGTAGGAGGGGAAGACTAGGAGGAGAAGAGGAGTAGTAGGAGTAGAGGAGTAGGAGGGGAAGACTAGGAGGGGAAGAGCAGTAGGAGGAGAAGAGGAGTTGGAGGGGAAGAGCAATAGGAGGGGAAGACTAGGAGGGAAATAGGAGTAGGACGGGAAGAGGAGTAGGAGGAGAAGAGGAGAGGAGTAGGAGAAGAAGAGGAGTAGGAGGGGAAGAGGAGAAGGGGAAGTGGAGTAGGCAGGGAAGAGGAGAAGAGGAGAAGGAGGGGAAGAGAGGTAGGAAGGGAAGAGTAGGAGGAGGAGGAGGAGAAGAGGAGTTGGAGGAGAAGAGGAATAGGAGGGGAAGAGGAGAAGGAGGGGAAGAGGAGTAGGAGGGGAAGACTGGGAGGGGAATAGGAGTAGGGGGAAGAGGAGTAGGAGGAGAAGAGGAGTAGGAGGGGAAGAGAAGAAGAGGAGAAGGAGGGGAAGAGGAGTAGGAAGGGAAGAGTAGAAGGAGGAGAAGAGGAGTTGGAGGAGAAGAGGAGTAGGATGGGAAGAGGAGTAGGATGGGAAGAGGAGTAGGAGGAGAAGAGGAGTAGGACATGAAGAGGAGGAGGAGGAGAAGAGGAAGTGGAGTAGGAAGGGAAGAGTAGGAGGGGAAGAGGAGTCGGAGGAGAAGTAGAGAATGAAGGGAAGAGGATGAGGAGGTGAAGAGGAGTAGGATGAGAAGACGAGTAGGAGGGGAAGACTAGGAGGGGAAGAGGAGTAGGAGGGGAAGACTAGGAGGAGAAGAGGAGTAGTAGGAGTAGAGGAGTAGGAGGGGAAGACTAGGAGGGGAAGAGCAATAGGAGGGGAAGACTAGGAGGGAAATAGGAGTAGGAGGGGAAGAGGAGTAGGAGGAGAAGAGGAGAGGAGCAGGAGGAGAAGAGGAGTAGGCAGGGAAGAGGAGAAGAGGAGAAGGAGGGGAAGAGAGGTAGGAAGGGAAGAGTAGGAGGAGGAGAAGAGGAGTTGGAGGAGAAGAGGAATAGGAGGGGAAGAGGAGAAGGAGGGGAAGAGGAGTAGGAGGAGAAGAGGAGTAGGACGGGAAGAGGAGTAGGAGGAGAAGAGGAGAGGAGTAGGAGGAGAAGAGGAGTGGAGTAGGAGGGGAAGAAGAGTAGGAGGGGAAGAGGAGTAGGAGGGAAGTAGAGAATGAAGGGAAGAGGAGGAGGTGAAGAGGAGTAGGAAGGGAAGACTGGGAAGACTAGGAGGGGAAGGGCAGTAGGAGGAGAAGAGGAGTAGGAGGTGAAGAGGAGTAGGAGGGGAAGTGGAGTAGGAGGGGAAGACTAGGAGGGGAAGAGGAGTAGGAGGGGAAGAGGAGAGGAGTAGGAGGAGAAGAGGAATAGGAGGGGAAGAGGAGAAGGGGAAGTGGAGTAGGAAGGGAAGAGGAGAAGGAGGGGAAGAGGAGTAGGAAGGGAGGAGTAGGAGGGGAAAAGGAGTAGGAGGAGAAGAGGAGTGGAACGGGAAGAGGAGGAGGAGGGGAAGAGGAAGTGGAGTAGGAGAGGAAAAGGAGAAGCAGAAGGAGGGGAAGAGTAGTAGGAAGTGAAGAGTAGGAGGAGAAGAGGAGTAGGAGAGAAGAAGAGTAGGAGGAGAAGAGGAGTAGGAGGGGAAGAGGAGTAGCAGGATAAGTGGAGTAGGAGGGGAAGACTAGGAGGAGAAGAGGAGTAGGAGGAGAAGAGGAGTAGGCGGGGAAGAGGGGGGAAGAGGAGGAGGAGGGGAAGAGGAGAAGAGGAATAGCCCTGTAAGTACATCACCTTAAGTGTGCATTGGGAGTGGAGAGAGGAGCAAAGAAACATTATGTATGACCAAGAACATCATCTTAAGCTTCTCCCATCCAATCACCAACTCCCTCAGCCCCACCAGACCTTAACATGCTTTGATAATGAGGACAATAACGAACGATCGCAGCTTTGAGAAAACCGTCATAACCTTGGAGCAGAGGCAAAGCAAAGAAGAGACTCAGGGTTCGTGTTGTCTGTGCTGAAGTGGTGGTGATGGAGTTAGTTGTTAAGTGGGGGATGGGAATTACTGTAACTATAGAGGAAAATACATTCACACATTCAGGTGTTGGAGATCAATGAATATGACCAGCAAAATGTAAAGACTCTGCCTCCTGCAGTTTTTACCCCCATGTGTGGTTTATTGGCAACAGTTCAACCCTACATATTGTTTAACCACAGATGATTTCTCTCCTGGTTCAAGCCCATGGACATCGTTGTGATCCTGTAGGATCCCAATCAATTAATGGTTAGTAATTCCCATAATTGATTCACAAAATCTTCCCAATTACATCTCCACCTTGTCCCATTGTGTTAGGGTTGGAGCCCAGGAGCGTTATGCCAATGACACAAGAGTCAATTAACTGATATTAAAATCATGACACCTTCCTTCTTAACCCAACTCTCACCATGGCCTTTCTAAATGAAGGTTCCAAATGATGCATTGATTCTAGATTAATTACCATGAGAGGGAATTACAATAATGAGAATTCACAGTAAGGGTGATACAATAATTTTGGGTTGTGGGTAGGGATGTGTAACCCTAACTTTAACCCTAACCCTAGTCATAATCCTAACTTTAACCCTAACCCTAGTCATAACCCTAACCCTAGTCATAACCTTAACATGCTTTTTAACCCTAACTTTAACCCTAACCTAGTCATAACCCTAACTTTAACCCTAACCCTAGTCATAACCCTAACTTTAACCCTAACCCTAGTCATAACCTAACCCTAGTCATAACCCTAACTTTAACTCCTAACCCTAGTCATAACCCTATATTGTTTAACCCTAACCCTAGTCATAACCCTAACTTTAACCCTAACCCTAGTCATAACCCTAATGGTTTAACCCTAACCCTAGTCATAACCCTAACTTTAACCCTAACCCTAGTCATAACCCTAACTTTAACCCTAACCCTAGTCATAACCCTAACTTTAACCATAACCCTAGTCATAACCCTAACTTTAACCCTAGTCATAACCCTAACTTTAACCCTAACCCTAGTCATAACCCTAACCCTAGTCATAACCCTAACTTTAACCCTAACCCTAGTCATAACCCTAACCCTAGTCATAACCCTAACTTTAACCCTAACCCTAGTCATAACCCTAACCCTAGTCATAACCCTAACTTTAACCCTAACCCTAGTCATAACCCTAACCCTAGTCATAACCCTAACTTTAACCCTAACCCTAGTCATAACCCTAACTTTAACCCTAACCCTAGTCATAACCCTAACCCTAGTCATAACCCTAACTTTAACCCTAGTAACCCTAGTCATAACCCTAAACCCTAACCCTAGTCATAACCCTAACTTTAACCCTAACCCTAGTCATAACCCTAACCCTAGTCATAACCCTAACTTTAACCCTAACCCTAGTCATAACCCTAACCCTAGTCATAACCCTAACTTTAACCCTAACCCTAGTCATAACCCTAACCCTAGTCATAACCCTAACTTTAACCCTAACCCTAGTCATAACCCTAACTTTAACCCTAACCCTAGTCATAACCCTAACTTTAACCCTAACCCTAGTCATAACCCTAACTTTAACCCTAACCCTAGTCATAACCCTAACCCTAGTCATAACCCTAACTTTAACCCTAACCCTAGTCATAACCCTAACCCTAGTCATAACCCTAACTTTAACCCTAACCCTGGTCATAACCCTAACTTTAACCCTAACCCTAGTCATAACCCTAACTTTAACCCTAACCCTAGTCATAACCCTAACTTTAACCCTAACCCTAGTCATAACCCTAACCCTAGCTTCATGTCCACACCCGGATCAACCATAACCCTAGTCATAACCCTAACTCAGGTGACAGAGCAGCATACAGATAGATGTACACCAACAATTTGCAAACAGACAAAAACAGACAATTAACTGTGCAAGGGTGCCTATCTACCCTCTACATGTCTATACAGTATCGTAGACTATACCTAGCTGTCAGTCTACCTGCCGGTCAGTTTACTATCGGTCTCCCATATGCTCATGGATATTCATAGATGTACCATGGTGACGCTACAGTAGTGTAACTCTGCAGTCACTGTCAGCAGAATGCAACACACCACTCCCCTCTCATTCCATCACAGCAGCCCAGAATTACAATTTACCTCTGTGCGTATGTATGCGCAAGTGTCTCCCCACCCCCCTCACTCCCTCCCCACATTCTCTTCTCTCTCTCTCACACACACAGAGAACTAAATGAAAAGAATCTAAATCTGGCTTAAGTCAGAGCATTGCGTAACTCATACAGTTTAGCTGTCCAGAGGTCACGTTGATAAAGACATACTTGCTTAACTGGTCATTTCTTGGCAGAGCCAACTCACTAAATTGACGACCGGGTTGGAGTACTTTTTGAACCTTTACAAACTCTGGTTTTAAGCTACACCATCCAAAACCTCAGTCAACACAGTGGAGGTGTTTGACGGATTAATCCTTTGAGGAAATGGATATCGTTTTTGTCATTACCAATCCATTCGATATGACACTAAAAGTACACCAATGCAGTATGTCCAAAATGCATAGCATTATATTAACTGCTGTGAATATGCAACTATCATACTGAATAAGATCATGAGAAAAATGTCAAGATTGGGCAGCCTGTGGGGAAGCCCCTGTCTATCTCCCTCCCCTTATTGTCAATTTCCAGCACATCCCAGGACTCAGCTGATTCAGACCAGACTCCCTGAGGCTTGATGAGCTAAAAAGCCCCAGGATCAAAACACAGCGAGTGTGAGCTCAGAGGGAGGGGTGGTGTATGTTTTCAGGACTCAAAGCTGTCCCCTGAAACAGGGTTTCCCTAAGAGAGCGGACAGCGTAAGTATGTGCAGAGGGAGAAATTGGGAGAATTAGTTGAAATTCAGCGATGTGGATAATACAGTATCTGCATGAAGTAATAGGGGGGTGGGGAAAATGTGTGTTCGTGTATTGGGGAGGTCTGAAAATGTGTGTTTGTGTGTTGGGGAGGTCCGAAAATGTGTGTTCGTGTGTTGGGGAGGTTCGAAAATGTGTGTTCGTGTCGTGTTGGGGAGGTCCGAAAATGTGTGTTCGTGTGTTGGGGAGGTTCGAAAATGTGTGTTCGTGTGTTGGGGAGGTCCGAAAATGTGTGTTCGTGTGTTGGGGAGGTCCGAAAATGTGTGTTCGTGTGTTGGGGAGGTACGAAAATGTGTGTTCGTGTGTTGGGGAGGTCCGAAAATGTGTGTTCGTGTGTTGGGGAGGTCCGAAAATGTGTGTTTGTGTGTTGGGGAGATCCGAAAATGTGTGTTCGTGTGTTGGGGAGATCCGAAAATGTCCTATGCTTAGACATAGCTGACGCCTGACAGGCCTTACAAGGCCTGGATAGGCATTTTAAGTATCAGCTAACCACGTTGGTCAGTCGATGACACACAACGCAACCATTGGTTGTTGTGTCACCTCTCCTTAGCTATGGAACCCACCCTTCATGTTTTAGCTACCGGACCAATTACATCCTGACCTGCTGATTCTGTTGCGGAGTAAAAGAAGTCTCTCTCTCAAGTGCTTTACTATTTCTGGTAATTTGTCATGAATAAAATGCACATACAAAACAGATGGCTGATGGAATTTATCAGCAATGTTTGCACCGTGTGTGTGTGTGTCGAAGAGGGTCCAGAATGCACGCTGAAACCCCATGATAAGCCCTGTAAAGGAGAAGAAAAAGGTTCAATGACAAAATGGTGTGAGGTGCCCCCAAACTAACCGTCTGAAGAGATTAGAGGGAGATGTATTTAATTAGAAGTGAGTGAAGGACACTGGGTGAGATCTGGGCTACATCTCAAATGGCACGAGGGTTGACAAATCCCGAGAATAAATCATTTTCCTCCCGGGTAACCCGGTATTCCCCGCCAAAGCCGTTAGTGTCATTCAAAAGCATTACACAGTATATCAATAGGCCTATGTATGGATTTGATTAAAGCTTTGATATGTACATATACAATGCATTAGCAAAGTATTCAGACCCCTTCCCCTTTTCCACTTTATGTTTCAGCTTTATTCTAAAATGGATGAAAATGTATTTAATACTAAAAACTGAAATATCACATTTACATAAGTATTCAGACCCTTTACTCAGTACTTTGTTGAAGCACCTTTGATAGCGTTTACAGCCTTGAATTTTCATCCAAACTGACATTACAAGCTTGGCACACTTGTATTGGGGGATTTTCTCCAATTCTTCTCAAGCTCTGTCAGGTTGGATAGGGAGCGTTGCTGCACAGCTATTTTAGGTTTCTCTAAAAATGTTCAATCGGGTTCAAGTCCGGGCTCTGGCTGGGACACTCAAGGACATTCAGACTTGACCCAAAGCCACTCCTGCGTTATCTTGGCTGTGTGCTTAGGGTCATTGTACTGTTGAAAGCTGAACCTTCGCCCCAGTCTGAGATCCTGAGCAGGTATTCATCAAGGATCTCTCTGTACTTTGCTGAATCTTTCCCTTGATCCTGACTAGTCTCCCTGTCCCTGCTGCTGAAAAACATCCACACAGCATGATGCTGCCACCACCACGCTTCACCGTAGGGATGGTGCCAGGTTTCCTCCAGACGTGGCGCTTGGCATTCCGGCCAAAGAGCTTAATCAAACCAAGGCCCTTCTCCGCCGATTGCTCAGTTTGGCCTGGCGACCAGCTCTAGGAAGAGTCTTGGTAGTTCCAAACTTCTTCCATTTAAGAATGATGGAGGCCACGGTCACGATCTGTGCCTCGACACATAACTGTCTCGGAGCTCTATGGGTATTCCTTCGATCTCATGGCTTGGTTTTGGCTCTGACATGCACTGTCAACTGTGGGACCATTATGTAGACAGGTGTGTGCCTTTCCAAATCATGTCCAATCAATTTAACTTACCACAGTTGGACCCCAATCAAGTTGTAGAAACAGCTCAAGGATGATCAATTGAAATAAGGATGCAGCTGAGCTCAATTTCGTGTCTTGTAGAAAAAGGTCTGAATACTTCTGTAAATAAGGTATTTCTGTTTTTTAAAATTTGCTAACATTTCTAAAAACATGTTTGCTTTGTCATTCTGGGGTGTTGTGTGTAGATTGATGAGGACATTTAGGTAATCCATTTTAGAATAAGGCTGTAATGTAACAAAATGTGGAAAAAGGGAAGGGGTCTGAATACTTTCCAAATGCTCTGTATAGGGCTATATATCAAACTAGAACAGTATTACCTGTTTTGGATGCAGAGAGAAAGGCTGCAAGAGTGCTTGTGCATGCGCTGCTGTAAAGCAACGATATTAAAGTAACAGGCTGTTTTAAAACTCTGTAGCTGAAAAAAAAAGAAGTAAAATCTTTACAACTAAAAGATACCAGGTGCAAATTATATTATATTACTGTAGCATAGACTATGCTGCAGCAAATGCAGGCCTACCTGTCACAAGAAAACAAATGATTAGATTAGTCTACATTGTGCATTGTGAACTGCGCTCCATACTGAGATGGGCTGTCCCCACCCTGAGCATTGATTGATCATGCAGATAAGACAGATTTAGGCATTGTATATCATTTAAGTTCCATTTCACATCTTGCTGTTCTTAGAAATAATTTAGTTTTTTTTATCCAGGGAAAGGGGAATGGTTTTGGGTGGTAAATTCTCATACATCTCAGTAACCAGGTTCCCACCATTTAAACCTAAAAGGCACCCTATTCCCTATATAGTGCATGACTTCTGACCTGGGCCTATTCGACTCTGGTCAAAAGTAGTGCACTGTATAGTGTTATGGAATATGTTAAGACTGCACACTACCACTTCCGCTCAATTCCCCCAGGGGGCAGCAGCAACCGTGTCCAAGTGCTGAGCCTGACTGATAGGCACACAAGAGCTGCCAATTAAGGTGATGGTCAATCAGTGTCCCAGCTGATAAGCCGTGAGGCTGCTGGGTTAGTTTGGTGGCCATGATTTGCAATCTTGAGTTTAGGCCTGTTTGTAGTTTTCCTTTTTTTATCAGTTTGTTTCTGTCACCATCTGAACCTAATAATCAACTTGGGCTTGCCGACCCAATGTAATCAAGACAATACTGGACCTAAGGTAAGGTTGCCATCTCTCTGGGCACATGTGCATCCAAAGCAGTCCTCAAATGCTGATTTCTCACATAAATGTACACATTAATTTAGGTTAAAGACCAGTTAATAACTTGGCCTAAAAACAAAAAGTGCAGTTGATCTGTGATGGGTACTCTCAAGCAGTATTTTGTCAATGATAATGTCGCCCTCCAGTGGCTATGTCCAGTGCCACAAAAACTGTACCAAGGTATAGACAGTCACCAAATCAGTGTGCATTTACAAAAGGTTATGTATGGTATAATAAAAACAACACACATATTTTCAAGTTTATTGCATTTTTTATATATATTTTTTCATATAAAATGACAAGGTCCAAGTTGTTTGGAAACCAAGCCATGACCACTTTATTTCCCACCTGCAATTCCCCCCCCACATACAGAAATGCATAGTGGTCTAGCAAACACCTCCAGTAACTGCCTCCTCCAATGAGGTTCATTTCACCAATTGGGGTGCGTTCAATTCAATACAACGTTTGCTACGTTGCGTGGCGGACACGCTTCCCCAAAATGGCGTGTACCGTTCAACAGCCTTTGACGTACATTTGCTTCTGTTTGGATAGTGCAGCGAGGTGTGGTTGATCAATATTGGTGTGACCATTTGAAAATCGTATAAACTCGTGCAGTACACACCATACACAACCTCCCTCTGGGCCACCATAATCAACCCGCTTTTCCACTGCTCGTTCAGTGCAGTGCAGTTTCCGTTGAGCTAAACATTAAATACCATTGTAAACGCTCCTCTGGTTTGCACTAATGAGGTTCGATTCATTATTTTCCACCAATGAGGTTTGTTCATTACAGCTTTCCACCAATCAGTGCAGGCACCACTGACACTTTGGGTCTGCCCTCCACGTGTATTACCCTTTGTCACCATAAGGGTGTGTCATAGACCAAGCTCCACTAATGCAGTACCACCTCTCACCCACTGCCTCTGATCTAAAGTCAGTTTTGCTCTTCAGCCTGTCCAACTAGAGTGAATGCAGGGCAAGGCCCCCGGTCTCAGTGAATGTGGCTGGGCCATTGAACCTCCAGAGTGGTGGACCTGCTTATCGAGTAAGAGTGTTTGCGTGAGAGAGACAAGAGCCTGTACGCAGTATGCGTGAGCGTGTGTCTTTGTGTGTGAGTCTTTACCACTCCTCACTCCGTAGAAGCTACAAACAGGAGTCCCAGTGCAGAGTGAGGTCCGAGCTGTCCAGAAAGTCTACTGAGAACACACTGGGGAGCGTGTGGGGGCCCAGAGGGGCAAGACTCGTTCCCCCTCCACCTCCCATGGAGATGTCTAGCCAGTCCATGCTGTCCAGGGCAGGGTCCCCGAAGTCAAGCCCTGCTGGGTGGGGGGAGAAGCCCAGGTCACTGGTGTCCATGTCCATCGGGGAGGGGGGATGGTCCAGGATGCTGGAGGTGCTGAGCATTTGGCTGTGGAGGTCGTCAATCAAAGTCAGGCCACCATCAGGCTCCACTCCCAGGAGGGGCGTGCCGGTGGTGCTCTCCAGGAAATCCTCCAGACGACTACTTCCTGGGCAGGGCAATGGCTGCTGGGAGGGCAGGGCGGGCTCCGGAGGGGGTGTGGGGGGCGACAGGTGGAGAGGGGACGAGGGAGGGGTGGGGGGGTTGGAGTGGAGGAGGGCCAGGGAAGGGTCTGCTCGGAATCCAGAGATTTCTGGGTGGGGAAGAGAAAGAAAAAGCATAAATATTAACAATTATCAAACAAATGGGTTGGCGCTCATGTATTAGCAGTAACACCATACCTAAACCGGCCACGCGCATCGGCCATTGTGCGCAAATTGATTTTGTCCCCCCACACCAAACGCAATCATGACAAGCAGGTTGAAATATATTTATTTGGGTACAGGTTGAAAATCATTAAACATTTATGGAAATTTAGCTAGCTAGCCTGCTGTTGCTAGCTAATTTGTCCTGGGATATAAACGTTGAGTTGTTATCTTACCTAAAATGCACAAGGTCCTCTACTCTGACAATTTATCCACACATAAAACGGTCAACCGAATCGTTTCAAGTCATCTCTCCTCCTTCCAGGCCTTTTCTTGTTTGGACTTTATATGGCGATTGGCATCTAACTTTTATAGTTACCATGACAACCGACCAAACTCAGTTAATCTTTCAATCACCCACGCGGGTATCTGCTTCTATAAACCAAATGAGGAGATGGGAGAAGCAGGACTTGCACCGCGTTCAGCGGCGCAAAGAGAACAGACTTCTATTTTAGGGCTTGGCAACGCAGTCTCTCATTGGCAAACGCGACGCGAGCGGTGTGGTCAGCATGTAAGACATTATGAAGATATTTGTGTGAGTGTTGTGTGTACACTGCTCTGTTCGATTACCTCCACTCTTCAAGAGGATGTCAAACAGGTCGTCCATCTGTTGACTGCTCAGGCCGTTCTCCTGGGGGCAGAGAAGACATTTAGTACAGTTTACAGTACTCATGGCTGTTTAACAACACCGGCAATCATGTACAGTACTATACAATCAACAACATACTGAGCAAATTTGAGATAAGACCAATGCTAACAGATGGACAGAGAAAATGAAAGATGGAAGAGAAAAATAATGAACAGGAAAGACATGGATAGACATGTGCAGAGGGACATGGCAGGAGTGAAGGACATACTTTGAGGCGTTGAGTGGAGGAGAAAGAGGTCTGTTTAGGAGAGGGAGGGGTGAACAATGTGTGCCGGTCAAAGGTCGGACACACTTCTCTCTGAAAGGGTGGAAGGAGAGAATAAAGAAAGGATGAGGGAAGGGGAAAGGAAATAGGCTACAAAGAAATAAATGCAAGTAAAAAATATAGATGCAGATGAATGAAAAGCCAAATATGAGATGATAGTGGACATGCCATGAATGATCATTGCAGAATTGGTCTTACCTTGAGGAAGGGGGAAGCTGTGCTTGGGCTTTCAGACGAGTTGGACACCTCGTCAAAGAAAGGATGGAGATTGGGCGGAGCGGAGACAGACTGACTTGGCTCTGTTACTCCATTGGTCATGCCATTGGTCTCCAGATGTAGAACCGCCTTCTGTTCCTGAAGGAGAGAAAAAGGACAGTGATGATTTTAAGAGTATTGCCAGACAGTGATAGCTAAAATTGTGTATGTGTGTGAGAGCAGACTTTGTATTTGCCTTGATTTGTTGTAATTCTCATACCTTTTTGATAGGCTGGTTGACAGGGCCTGGTTGTAACTGTTGTTTTGATTGAGTGTCAGAGCTGAGTATCTCAGCTGGGGATTGGCTGGGGAGTTTGCCTGGAGTTGACTGCAATCGCTAGAGGACAAAATAGGGAGATTGAATTCACCATTAAACATGGATGGATTTTGATGAAGCTGGCCCGGGTGAAAAATGATTGCATTTGTTTTGGACCGGGCTGCATCCCTGGTGTGAGTCCCGCTCTGGCCGACGTTGAAATCGACAGAAAAAAACAAAGGTTAAGCATGTGGAGTAATGAGTAGGATTTCAAATCAAATCAAATCAAATCAAATTTTATTTGTCACATACACATGGTTAGCAGATGTTAATGCGAGTGTAGCGAAATGCTTGTGCTTCTAGTTCCGACAATGCAGTAATAACGAGCAAGTAATCTAACTAACAATTCCAAAAAAAAACAAAAAAAAACTACTGTCATACACAGTGTAAGGGGATAAAGAATATGTACATTAGGATATATGAATGAGTGATGGTACAGAGCAGCATAGGCAAGATACAGTAGATGATATCGAGTACAGTAGATGATATCGAGTACAGTATATACATATGAGATAAGTATGTAAACCAAGTGGCATAGTTAAAGTGGCTATGCAAAAGTGATGGCTTTTGATAAAAACGCTTTATGTGCCTTCCCAATGAAAACTAACATATTTTATGTACGTTTTTGAACGATACATAAGGCTGCCTTGTTGACAATATGACTGGGAGAGTCAAAATCACAGAGTCAAAATGCAAGCAGAGATTAACCAATTAAAAATACTTCTGTAGTAATGAGGTTTGTGCAGTAGGCTATAGGCCCAATACATTATCACTGCACATTGGCAATGTTTGAATTGCCCTTTCCAATGTTGTTCTTCTCAGACCACTTTGAAATTATACCCCCCCCCCAAAAAGAATGGTATATGATCACACCGGTAATACAGTTGTGGCCAAAAATATTTGCACCCTTGCACCATTTCTTCCAGAAAACTGTTGAAAAAAATAATAATAATGTAGGTATCCACATATGCATGTCTTTGGTTTACAGTTAAAAAACATATATATTTACTAAGAAATACTAAAATGTCGCAGACAATATTATTGGCACCTTCTAGAAGTAGTTAGAAATAATTTGATTTCAAGCTGGTGACTCCTTTACTTTGCAGGTGCCTGCAATATAAAAGTCATTCATTCAACCAGTTTGAATAGAGAAAAGAACTAATTCTCCTGTTTTGTGTCACTGTGTGTACCGCAATGAGCATGGAGAAAAGAAAACCAGAGAATTATCTGAGGAGGTCAGACACAAGATTGTAGCCAAGCATGGACAATCTCAAGGCAACAAGTCCATCTCCAGAGACCTTGATGTTCCTGTTTCCACCCTAATGTTATCGAGATGTTTAAGGCCCATGCCACTGTAGCCAACCTCCCTGGACGTGGCTGCAAGACAAAACTTGATGGAAGATTGGTGCAGGAAGCTCATCGATGGCTATAGGAAGCGCTTCATTTCAGTTATTTTGACCAAAGTCTAGGTTGTCAATTTTGTCAATGCCATTTCTGTTAATTTTCTGATTTAAATGGATATATTGAGTTCTGAATCAAAAACAAAGGTTCTGTATTTGTTGAGTCTCTCTCGCTAGCCATGGTTTTCAAAGTTTTGAAATCTCACATGATCAACATTGCTGTGCGTACATAGCTTCTTTATTCAGTTTATGTTGCGAGGAAACCTAGGAGGCCTATAGATGCACTTGATTTGCTCTCTGGGCCTGGTGGGTAGGCAGAGTTCTACTTTCAGACATGAAATGGTTCAAAATTGGAACACTTTGCCTTCCCGGCGCTAGGGCTGTTGAATCAAGTGAACCTGCTTTCAACAGTGTGAAATGAATTTTAAAAAAAATAGGAACGCAAGGCTTTATCGTTGTTTTTTTTTTACAGAATTGTTTGGTGATCGACTACGAATGGTTTGGAGATTGACCAGTCAATCGAGTTGGTGACCACTGTACTAAGCTATTTGGAATTGTTTTAAGAAGGTCATTTAGCTATTTGATTTACTGCTATTAGCCCATACAAAAGCATTGAATAACGGATTCACTACATGGAACAACAGATAGTCCCCAAAACAAATCTAAAGGAAGTTTGTTCTGAAGTGTCAGTCCTATATCAGAGAGATAAACTATACATACAAAAGTATGTGGACACCCCTTCAAATGAGTGGATTTGGATATTTCAGCCACACTTGGTTGCTGAAAGGTGTATAAAATCGATGCAGAAGTGCAATTGGCGGATGTGGTGGATTGAGACGCATCTGATGCAAAAAAACATGTCTCTAGCTTAAACTGACAGTTTATTGTGGATTTTTGTATTATGCTAACTCGATTTCCACGAGGCCACGGACATCCAACCGAAGTGGTTTACTGCACTGTGCTACCATATTTCACAATAATTTTATCTCTTAAACTTCTTTGGGATAGGGGGCAGTACTTATCACGTCCGGAAGAAAAGCGTGCCCAGAGTAAACTGCCTGCTACTCAGGCCCAGAAGCTAGGGTATGCATATTATTATTAGATTTAGAAAACACTCTGAAGTTAACTGTTTGAATGATGTCTGTGAGTATAACATAACTCATTTGGCAGGCGAAAACCTGAGAAAAATCCAACCAGGAAGTGGGAAATCTGAGGTTTGTAGTTTTTCAAGTGATTGCCTATCCAATATACAGTGTAAATGGGGTCAGACTGCACTTCCTAAGGCTTCCACTAGATGTCAACAGTCTTTAGAAAGTTGTTTCAGGCTTCTATTGTGAAAGGGGAGCGAATAAGACTACTCACAGTAGATGGCTCAGCTGAAAGCTATGAGTTGTTTATCGCGCGCGGCCGTGAGCACAAGCTCCGTTCCCTTTCCTTTTTAATGACAAAGGAATTGTCCGGTTGGAATATTATTGAAGATTTATGATGAAAACATCCTAAAGATTGATTATATACATCGTTTGACATGTTTCTACGAACTGTAATGGAACTTTTTTGACTTTTCGTCTGGACTTCGTGCCCGCGCCTTGTGCATTTGGATTGGTGAACTAAGCGCGCGAACAAAAAGGAGGTATTTGCACATAAATATGGACTTTATCGAACAAATCAAACATTTATTGTGGAACTGGGATTCCTGGGAGTGCATTCCGATGAAGATCAAAGGTAAGTGAATATTTATAACGCTATTTCTGACTTCTGTTGACTCCACAACTTGGCGGGTATCTGTATGGCTTGTTTGGGTGGCTCAGCACTGTAATCAGATAATTGCATGGTGTGCTTTCACCATAAAGCTTTTTTGAAATCTGACACAGCAGTTGCATTAAGGAGAAGTTTATCTCGAAACCTATGTATAACACTTGTATCTTTCATCAACATTTATGATGAGTATTTCTGTAAATTGATGTGGCTCTCTGCAAAATCACCAGATGTTTTGGAAGCAAAACATTACTGAACATAACGCGCCAATGTAAACTGAGATTTTTGGATATAAATATGAACTTTATCGAACAAAACACACATGTATTGTGTAACATAAAGGTTAGTGATTCATTCTCTCTCTATTTCTGCTTTTTGTGACTCCTCTCATTGGCTGGAAAATGGCTGTATGTTTTTTGTGACTAGGTGCTGTCCTCAGATAATCACATGGTATGCTTTCACCGTGAAGCCTTTTTGATATCGGACACTGTGGTTGGATTAACAAGAAGTTGGTGTATAACAAAAAATGGTGTATAATAATTGTATGTTTGAGAAATTTTAATTATGAGATTTCTGTTGTTTGAATTTGGCGCCCTGCACTTTCACTGAATGTTGGTCAGGTGGGACGGTAGCGTTACACCTAGCCTAGAGAGGTTTTAACATAGAAACCTGTAACACTTATTAGCAGATTTCCAGCGTAACTGTACCTGCAGTGTGATGCGTTGTGATCCACTAGTTTTGCCCAATGAGGTCATGCCGTTCTGGCCCTCTGCATTGTGATTGGTCAGTGCTATCAGGTAGTGGTTGCCGTTGCCGTCGGTGACAAGGGTGGGCGTGGTGCCCGACTTGAGGAGGTCCAATGAGAAGGTCTGGGCGGGGACCTGGGTGCCATTCTGTTGGCCGATGAAGACCGGAGTGACCTGGAGAGAATAGGAGTAGAGAACAGACATATTCAAACCAACGGCCCGACAGAGATGGGGAAGAGAAAGACTTGGTTCCAAACCCAGGTCTTTGCCCGCTGAGGTCAAGAATAGTCTTCGGGTTTCAGACAAATTTGCATGTATGGTTTCAGACAAGGTTATTCTGTTAAATATTAAATATGTACCTGATGTGCGGTGACCGTCTGCAGTGTGTATACCTATACCGTAGATCTATAGACTGTACGATATAGATCTGTAATGACTGAATGTACCTGTTGTGTGGTGACGGTCTGACTCAGTTGTTTGTTCTGCTGCTGTCTCTGGGCCTGTCTCTGCTGCTTCCTCTGCTGGGCCTGCAGCTGTTTGTGCTGCAGCTGGAGCTGTTTCTGCTGGGTCTGCTGGATGATCAGCTGCTGCAGCTGCTGCTGTTGCTGTAGCAGCATCTGGGCTGATGTCTTCTGCTGCTGCATCTGCTGTGTCTGTTGTTGCTGTTTTTGTTGCTGGAGCTGTTGGGACTGCTGTTGTTGTGTCTGCTGTTGTTGTTGTGTCTGAAGTAGTTGTTGTGTCTGTTGTTGAACCTGTATCCGGTGGATCTGCTGCAGTTTGAGCAGAGTCTGCTGGGAGCACTGTGTCGGCTGAGGCTGTCCCTTAGGCTGAGCTTCGTCCAACCCCTCCATCTCTTCTTGCGCCTCTACCTCCTTCTTGACCCTCACCATCTCTCCGTTGGTGAGAGTGGGATAGAGAATGGTTGAGGCTCTGATGGAGGTGGTTTTGGTTTGGGCCTCCTGGGCATAACCGTTTATCACCACACCCTGCATCTCTTTCAATCCTGTCTGTTTCCCATGCTCCAGTTGCGAGCGCAGGGTCTCCACCAACCTCTGTTTCTGCCTCAGCATGCGTGTCAGCTCCTCAATCTGCTTGTCCTTCTCCTGGAGCAACTGGTCCTTGTCCAAGGGGGAGGCCTCCATGGCTGCCCCAGGGGCTCCTGAGGGCTCCTGAGGTGGGGTGGCAGGCTGAGTCGCAGTGGGTGAAAGCCGAGACTGGGAGAGGCTGCAGGTGGGTAAGTGACCCTGGTTCTCCTCTTTGATGGAGGCTGGGGAAGGGTGCAGGCTGAGCTGGGTCAGGGGAGAGCTCACCATCTCCCCAAATAAGTCTCCATTACAGCTGGTCTCATCGGGGCTCATTACCGCCAGCGACCGTTCTGACGGGGTGGGAGACACAGGAGGGGAGGAGTTTGTACTCCCAAACCTCATAATACGGGCTGGAGCAGCACTCTGAGCCAATGAGAAAGCAGGTATCTTCCCGCCTGCCTCTCCTGATTGGTGGGTGAGGGTATTGGTCCCTGCATGGGGGGGGGCAGAGATGGTGAAGCCAGCAGGTTGGGTTGAGGCATGCTGTGGGGTTGGTAGGCTGGGTTTAGGTGTTAGAGTCGCAGTAACACCAGCTCCACCTCCACCATTCTGCTCCTGGTAGTTCCTCAGCCTCTCGATAAGGTCCATCTTAGTGCCAGATACGGTCAGACTCCGCAGTTTCAGCTCCTGTTTCAGCTCAGCAACCTGCAGGGGAGAAGAAGAGTTATGATTCTGATCCGTACCCCCTTGTTAAGTACACTATATATATACAAAAGTATGTGCACACTCCATTCAAATTAGTGGACTCGGCTATTTCAGCAACACCCGTTAGTGACAGATGTATGAAATCGAGCACACAGCCATGCAATCTTCACAGACAAACATTGACTGTAGAATGGCCTTACTGAAGAGCTCAGTGACTTTCAACGTGGCACCGTCATAAGATGCCACCTTTCCAAAAAGCCAGTTCGTCAAATTTCTGCCCTGCTAGAGCTGCCCTGGGTCAACTGTAAGTGCTGTTATTGTGAAGTGGAAATGTCTAGGAGAGACAACGGCTCAGCCGCGAAGTGGTAGGCCACACAAGCTCACAGAACAGCACCGCTGAGTGCTGACTTTGTTTGCAACACTCACTACCAAGTTCCAAACTGCCTCTGGAAGCAAGGTCAGCACTAGAACTGCTCATCGGCAGCCACACGCAAGCCTAAGATCACAATGCGCAATGCCAAGTGCCTGTTTGAGTGGTGTAAAGCTTGCCGCCATTGGACTCTGGAGCAGTGGAAATGCATTCTCTTGAGTGATGAATCACGCTTCACCATCTGGCATCTACTCACTTTGAAGTCATCCAGGTTGGCTGGTAGCGTCAAAGGTTTGGCCCCTCCCACAGGGGTTTGGCTCTGACGACTTGGCCCATGCTGATTGGAAGGGGCCGGGGTCGTCGGGGGAACACTGCGTGAAGGGGAGGGGCCGGGGTTTGTTGAAGTTGGCTGCTCTGCAGGTGGTCTGAGGAGAAACAAGAAACAGAGAAGTGAGTCCACACGCACACAGGGAGGCACAGTCGCTTTAACACACAAAACCACATGCCATTAAACAGCATGGAGTGAATTTTGTGATGCCTCTTATTTTCAAACACACATTGCCAATTCCAATTCCAATCCCAACACACACACACACATACACACACACCTTTCCCTCACACACTCACTTGGGTGGTGCTGGGAGGATGGTGTGGTAGTTGTAGTGCTGCTGCTGCTGTTGGTTGAGGATCTGCAGCTGGAGGAAGAGTTGCTGCTGGTGGAGGATCTTGGCGTAGGTGGAGTCCAGCTGAGGGGGTGGCTCCCGGTCAGCCTTCTGGTCCGGAGGGATGTACTGGTGGTACTTCAGCTTCTTCACCTTGGGCTTCACGTCTTTTGACTTCTTAGGCCTCTGGGAGAGGCGCTCCAAGCTGGGCTTGGACTGGAACAGAGTTACAGGGAGAGAGGCAGGGATCGATAGAGTGAGCGAGCGAGATCAAGGGAGGGAGGGTAAGAGTAAGTAAGATATGATTGTATACAGAAAGTATTACATTCCAACCGTCATAGCAAGATATTCAGACTAACAACAGGGGATGTCCCTCACCTTGGTTTGACCACTGACAGGGCGGGAAGCAACTGGCGTCACTGTCCCATTGGTCAGCTTCTGTCGTTGCAAGGAGTCATGGTCATTCAGCAACAGCGGAGGAGGGGGAGGAGGGACCTGGGTAAGGAACTAAGAAAACATCTAATTGGTCAGTTGAAGCGCCAATAATGGGACAACTCACGTGATTACTCGTCTATAACCTCCATTCTGTGGCTATAAGTACTGTACAAAAATAAAAAAGATTTTTAGAATGATCTGTACCTGTGAGGGGGACATGTCCCCGTTCTGAGTGAGCATGTCAGAGGGTGACAGCTGGGAGACAGCACCCAGTGGAGAGTCATGATTGGCTAGAGTGTCCGGAGAAAACGCATCACTGCTGTCCTCGTCCAATGAGGACTCTCCTGCACCCTTTGGAGAATCTGTGTGTGGTAGAGAGTAGAGGTCGACCGATTAATCAGAATGGCCGATTTCAGGTTTTCAATAACAATCGGAAATCTGTATTTTTGGGTGCAGAGTTGCCGATTTTTTTTAATATATATTTTTTTATACCTTTATTTAACTAGGCAAGTCAGTTAAGAACACATTCTTATTTTCAATGACGGTCTAGGAACGGTGGGTTAACTGCCTTATTCAGGGGCAGAACGACAGATTTTCACCTTGTCAATCTTGCAACCTTACAGTTAACTAGTCCAACCCAATAACGACCTGCCTCTCTCTCGTTGCACTCCACAAGGAGACTGCCTGTTACGCGAATGCAGTAAGCCAAGGTAAATTGCTAGCTAGCATTAAACTTATCTTATAAAAAACAATCACCCATAATCACTAGTTAACTACACATGGTTGATGATATTACTAGATATTATCTAGCGTGTCCTGCGTTGCATAAAATCTGACTGAGCATACAAGTATCTAAGTATCTGATTGAGCGGTGATAGGCAGAAGCAGGCGCGTAAAGATTCATTCAAACAGCACTTTTGTGCGTTTTGCCAGCAGCTCTTCGTTGTGCATCAAGCATTGCGCTGTTTATGACTTCAAGCCTATCAACTCCCGAGATGAGGCTGGTGTAACCGATGTGAAATGGCTGGCTAGTTAGAGCGCGCTAACTCGCTCTGAGCCTTCTAGTAGTTGTTCCCCTTGCTCTGCATAGGTAACGCTGCTTCGATGGTGGCTGTTATCGATTGTGTTGCTGGTTCGAGCCCAGGGAGGAGCGAGGAGAGGGACGGAAGCTATACTGTTACACTGGCAATACTAAAGTGCCTATAAGAACATCCAATAGTCAAAGGTTAATGAAATACAAATGGTATAGAGGGAAATAGTCCTATAATTCCTATAATAACTACAACCTAAAACTTCTTACCTGGGTATGTTGAAGACGCATGTTAAAAGGAACCACCAGCTTTCACATGTTCTCATGTTCTGAGCAAGGAACTGAAACGTTAGCTTTCTGACAGAGCACATATTGCACTTTTACTTTCATCTCCAACACTTTGTTTTTGCATTATTTAAACCAAATTGAACATGTTTCATTATTTACTTGAGGCTAAATTGATTTGATTGATGTACTATATTAAGTGTTCATTCAGTATTGTTGTAATTGTCATTATTACAAATAAATTAATCAAATAAAAATCGGCCGATTAATCGGCATCAGCGCGTTTGACCCCCCAATAATCGGTATCGGCGTTGAAAAATCATAATCGGTCGACCTCTAGTAGAGAGATTAATTAAACCTATATTTCACCGTTCTTCTCACCAAACAAATGATGTTCTACAAAAACTAGTTGGTAAGTTGTGAGGTTCAGTATCACTACAACAAACATCTGTATTTCAAACTGTGAGATTAGTAATTGGCAATACACCAAGAGGAGATTGCCAAACCAGAATGACTAATGATTGTCTCACAGTCTCCACCATGAGGATGTCCTGACACCAGTTCAGTACTGTGACATTGTGATATTGTAATGATAACATTTTGAGGAACATTTGAACTGTGTGTGTATTGCAGTAGACAGTGCGTGTCCATACCCAGTAGTGAGTGTTGCAGAGGACCATCCAGGTCTACAGGCAGGATGTTCTTGTGGATGAGCTCTATAGGACCAGGTCTGTGGGAGATCTTATCATTGAGGTCATCAGCCAGCCTGGCCCTCTTCAGCTGCAGCTGCTTGGCCTGCAGAGACGGCTCTGCTGACGTCTCTGTGTGAAGAGAAAAACACATGCGGTTTCACAAGGATGTACAGACACCACTCAATTAGGTACACAAAATCCACAAACAAGTGCATAACAAAACATACTTATGTATATAGAGCAGCAAAAACAGACGTGGTATAGTTGGCTCAATGTAACCATGTCGAGAAGTAGCGTGTGACGGTGTAGTTCTGTGGTGATCAGAGAGGGGGCGCTGTGACTCACCCTCCAGTATGTGCATCCTGACCAGCTCTGAGCGCTCAGGACGACTCCTGATCTTCCTCTTCAGATAGTCCTCAGTCTGGAAGGGAGGAGAGGGGGGTGGGAGAAGAGATGCGAAGGGAGAGATGAAATAAGTATGGGAGAGGAGAAGGGTGGAAAAGGAGTGAGAGAGATGAGTGTTGTCTCAGAGAGAGGACACAGTTCAACAAAGAGTGCACATATTGAACTACAGAAAGAAAGACCGACGTGGAGAGACTCACCCTGGCTCTCTCCAGACTCCTCCGCTGCTCGTGGAAGGCTGCCGGACTCTTCAGTGCTGTGGACAGTGAGGGAAAGAGGGAGAAACAACGAAGGAAGACAGAATGAACAAAGGAGCACAGACTATGCTGTGAGCTCTTCACCACCACTGGAGATTGACAGTGTGAGAACACACACTCAAAGCAGAACTCTATATGAAAAAGGTCAGAGGAGTTATAACCACCAAACAGTAAGAGAAAATAGAACAGTGTGTTTTTGTATTGACTGGTGCCTGACCTGTTTCAGCAGAACAGTGAAGGAGGAACAGCCTGCTATAGTATGAGAGAGGTGTACGTCTGAGAACAATCAATAAAGATCTGAATAACAGACCAGACAGGATCTTTAAGGAGGGGCGGACAGATGAGAGAGAGGAGTGATGGAAAGTCTTTCTGAGAGGGGGACTTTCTACATCCATCACTCTCAACTGTATTGGTCCTCAGCATGTCCCTGTCTGTGTTTGTCTGTGTGTGTGTCTGTGTGTGTCACTAAGCATCTCACCCCAGCAGCCCCCATCAAAACACAAATGTGGACATACACGTAAGCACACAAACATACACACCAAAACAATTACAAGACACACACAGTGGAAAGTTGAAGAGGATGATGGAGGGACACTGGAGATTTCATCATCACATCACCTGTGTGTGTGTGTGTGTGTCCGTCCATTGTGGGACGTAATGCTGGCTTACAGGAAGGGGTCAAGCCAGAGGTTAGGAGGTCAACCGGGGGGATGGGGTCACAGACTAGCAGGCCTAAATATTGGCCTAACCACTCATATCAAATCAACATTTGTCTCCAAATACATGCAAATGGATCATGGAGGATCCTGTCTACTCTGTAATTCACTCTTATTTATATATCCAACTGTACCTTGACTGTAAATCCATGACATGAGCACTACCGTCAACAGACAACGGTTTTACCGTCAAGGCCCTGTATTCTGCTATAGCCTTGGGCCTTAGTCATAACAAGTGACTTATAAAGGTTGGGTTGTAATGCCTCCCCCACAGGAAGACAACCTGATCCTCAGTAATCTGGACTAATCTGGAATAAAGTCCTGTATGTATGTCTGTCTCTCTGTGCAGGGTAACTGTGTAGATACACAGTAGATACACAGTTCCCCTGACCTGTTGTTGTTGTGTAATAAGAGTGGGAGCACAGAGGAGAGGCCCATCTTAGGGCCAGGTTAGCCACTTTGCACTTTGTGACCCATCGTAACTAGCCTAGCACAACCATCCGGAGCTCTCGCAAGCTTACATACATACTGTTGAAGTGAAGCGAAACAAGAGTGACGCGGTCAGGATGGTCTTGGATCAGGCTAGGTCATAACAGAAGCAAATCCTGAATTGAAAATCGAACAGACCCCAACCGGGGTGCAGACTGAGTGCACTTGTCAAGGAGAGTCAGTGACAACGCTGTCACTGACAGTGACAATTGTGGCCTTGTTAGGGTCCTTCTGAAGGGTGCAGGTTAGGGAGTTAGTCAGCTTCTCTCTCCAGTAAGAACCGAGAGATAGCCCATGCACTTCCTCCTTCCTACAGCTGAACACTGAGTCTCTTCAGCTACTGAACAGAGCACAGAACAGGAAGTGGACACAGAAGGGGAAGCTGGCTGGCCCACTTGATAACACAACATCGCAAAACACAAGACAACACAATGCAAATGACAACGCTAACACAACACAACAGGCCTGTCTGTCCAATGGAACCGGAACAGAAACTGTGCTGGTCAAGCATGCAGAGTGATATTCTATTATATTTGCTGCTCTAGACAATAGAGATAAGGATAAAGAGTTTGGGCACTACTTACGTGGCATGATCCCTTGGCTGACCAGTTCCTCCCGGGTGCGTCTCTGCTGTAGTTTGAGCTGGAGGACTGCATGAGGACAGTGAGAGAGAGGTAGAGGAGAGTCAGCAACTGCCAGCATGGAAACAACAACCTCTTCAAAACAAGAGTTTCAGGTCCAGACTGCCATCCTACACTGAAGAATCCATCTGCAGGGCAGAGAGGGTATCCTTACGTCAACAAACACACGAGCAGACGGATAGAGCAGGACTCAATGGACAGAACCCTCACTCTTTTTTACTTCCTCCCTCACTCTTTTTTTTTTGCTGTTGCAAAGGAGGGCGGAGTACAGTGACATTATTACACACTTCCTGTTTCTAAACTCAAAGTGCGCTTACAAAAACACAGAAGAATGTGTGTTTGAGACAGACTCCTTGTTGCATGTACGCCTGACACATCGTTATTTCAAAACAGGAAACATCTCTTACATAACGACTCAGAGATACAGTCAGTAATACAATCACACAGTCAGTCTTGTCTGTCAGCAGACTTTTCTCACTGTTTAACCACTTAGCATGACCTATTAATTCATTCCTCACAGTAGCCTGTATTATCAAGCCAGCTATGGTATACTTCCTTTAATTGTTGAAAGATTTGCAGTACAAACTATTATGTACTGCAAATCTTGCAACAATTAAAGGAAGTAAGTAGACCCTTATCAGTCTTCCAATCAGAACAACTGCCCACCTAAATGACTGTGTTTATGAGTCACACTGGTGGCAGGTAGCTTAACAGTTAGAGCTTTGAGCCAGTAACCTAAAAGGTCAGAATCCCCAAGCCGACAAAGTGAAAAATCTGTCAACGTGCCCTTGAGCAAGCCACTTAACCCTTTTCTCCAGGGTCGCCGTTGATAATGGCTGACCCTGGCCATGACCCCACTCTCTGAGGGTGTCTCTGTGGAGTTGGGATTAGCAAAAAGCACATTTCCAATTCATATAGGCCAAATATAAGCACCCACCTATTTATTATTATAATAGATACACATCTCTCTGTCCTGCTACTGTGTCAGTAACTTGTTGTGACCTTTTTGTTAACCAGGCTTTCTGGGAAACTCACCCCTGGTTTAATTATTGTATGCACTCAGGAGAGTCCCAAGCCACTGCTGCATTTCTAGGAGTGGACTATTTCTTGGTCATCAGTTCCCGTCTCTATGTAGTAGGCTAGTCTCTGTGGAGCGGCCACATGCAGAGCGTATATATATGTGTGTGTGTGTGTCTTTCTCTCTCGCCAGGTCCTTTAAGGGCAGGAGAACCTGTTAGGGAGGGCTGATACCATGACGTCAGAAGTGCCAGGCAGTCAGTCTAGTCAGCTGTTCTTTTTATTTTATTCCTTTTATTTCACCTTTATTTAACCAGGTAGGCCAGTTGAGGACAAGTTCTCATTTGCAACTGCGACCTGGCCAAGATAAAGCAAAGCAGTGCGACAAAAACAACAGAGTTACACATAAACAAACATATCGTCAGTAACACAATATAAAAAATCTATATACAGTGTGTGCAAATGTAGAAGAGTAGGGAGGTATGGCAATAAATAGGCCATAGAGGCGAAAGAATTACAATTTAGCATTAACACTAGAGTGCTAGACATGCAGATGATTTTAGAAAGAAAGGGTCCAGATTGTCTAGCCCAACGGATATGTGGGATCCAGATTTTGCAGCTCTTCCAGAACATCAGCTGTCCGGATTTTGGTGAAGGAGAAGCGAGGGGGGGCTTGGGCAAGTTGCTGCAAGTGGTTGTTGGCCCGGGGTAGGGGTAGCCAGGTGAAATGATCGATTATCGTAGATTTATCGGTGGTGACAGTGTTTCCTAGCCTCAGTGCAGTGGGCAGCTGGGAGGATGTGCTCTTATTCTCCATGGACTTTACAGTGTCCCAAAACTTTTTAGAATTAAGTGTTTGAAAAAGCTAGCCTTAGCTTTCCTAAATGACTGAGTATATTGGTTCCTGACTTCCCTGAAAAGTTGCATATCGTGGGGGATATTCGATGCTAATGCAGAACGCCATAGGATGTTTTTGTGCTGGTCAAGGGCAGTCAAGTCTGGGGTTAACCAAGGGCTATATCTGTTCTTAGTTCTACATTTTTTGAACGGGGCATGCTTATTTAAGATGGTGAGGAAAGCACTTTTAAAGAGCAACCAGGCATCCTCTACTGACGGGATGAGGTCAATATCCTTCCAGCATACCCGGGCCAGGTCGATTAGAAAGGCCTGCTTGCTGAAGTGTTTTAGGGAGCGTTTGACAGTGATGAGGGGGTGGTCATTTGACCGCGGACCCATTACACATGCAGGCAATGAGGCAGTGATCGCTGAGAACCTGGTTGAAGACAGCAGAGGTGTCTTTAGAGGGCAAGTTGGTCAGGATGATATCTAAGTGGGTGCCCATGGTTACAGATTTAGGGTTGTACCTGGTAGGTTTCTTGATAATTTGTGTGAGATTGAGGGCATCTAGCTTAGATTGTAGGATGGCTGGGGTGTTAAGCATGTCCCAGTTTAGGTCACCTAACAGTACGAACTCTGAAGATAGAAGGGGGGCAACCAATTCACATATGGTGTCCAGGGCACAGCTGGGGTCTGAATGGGGGCTATAACAAGTGGCAATGGTGAGAGATTTGTTTCTGGAAAGGTGAATTTTTAAAAGTAGAAGCTCGAATTGTTTGGGCACAGACCTGTTCTGAGTCTGGTCTTCAATTCTCACAGCATATCAGGGATTCTGAGTCCCTGCTGTAAGCAACGGAATTCATTTCTCTCTCTGCTCTTGCTGACACACACACAAACGCACTCGAGACTCACGTGTATGTAACATAAACACACTGTTACACACATACACTTGACTCACGTGACTATGCAGGCAGACAAGCACACATACACAGACAATAACACAAACATGTGGAACGTGCCAGCCCAGGGCATGCCACACCACTTGGCACCCACGGGAAGTAAAGAGAAGAGAAGGATCTATTCTGGGAGAGAGAATCCCCATCACTTCCTCACATCTCTCCCCCTTTACCCTCTCTCCTAACCTTGCTTCTTTCACAGGCTCCCTGAGGCAGGTCATTCTCAATTATTTCTCTCTTCCTCTTTCCCTGGGGAACTTCACATTTAGTATCTCACTATAACCTTACCTCATTCTCTCTCTCTCTCGTCATTGCCTTGCCACCCACTCCAAGCCTCCCCCTGCACTATTTCTATCCACAGAACAAGAGATCAGAAACACTATCTGACTGATACCTCGCACATCTGATACTCACTGACAGTATTGGTGTTAAGATGACACTGTAAAACTACCCTTGTTTATGGTAAATGTACCTATAAAGCCCATGTGCCTATTAAGTCCACTTCAGTCTGGATTCAAACACAAAATAAATAAATATAATGTTGCAACCAGTGAATCTGGTTGTTATATCCATAACAGTTTTTATTCTAAGCCAATCAAATGTTTTTATTATTCAGTTGACAGTTGTGTAAGTTCAAAGCTGCAAAAAAAACATTGGTGTTGAGGCGACCCTCAGATAAACACATTTTCAATATTTTTAGTACCCTCTCAGATAAGTGATCATGCTTTATGTAAAATGATGAGACTAATGTGCTGATATATGCACACGATAGCATATTACTATTTCTTGCCATTTTAAAAGATGGATTTTTCATGCTAGCAGTCATGCCTGCTTGTCACAGTCAAACAGTAGCAACATAACTTGGTGAACAACAAGATAGATAACAGGCATTCACAGCTTACATTTTTTTATTTCTTATTTTACTGTTAAATGAGCCTTGCATTGTTTTAGATAAGTCAAATTGATAAAAATTGCATTTTTGTTCCTGTTCCCAAGAAAGCTAACGTAACTGAGCTAAACGACTATCATCCCGTAGCACTCACTTCCGTCATCATGAAGTGCTTTGAGAGACTAGTCAAGGACCATATCACCTCCACCCTACCTGACACCCTAGACCCACTCCAATTTGCTTACCACCCCAATAGGTCAACAGACGATGCAATCACAAGCACACTGCCCCATCCCTTCTGGACAAGAGGAATACCTATGTAAGAAGGTTGTTCATCGATTACAGCTCAGCATTTAACACCATAGTACCCTCCAAACTCGTCATTAAGCCCTGGGGTCTCGAAACTGCCCTGTGCAACTGGGTCCTGGACTTTGACGGGACGCCCCCAGGTGGTGAGGGTAGGAAACAACATCTCCACCCCACTCATCCTCAACACTGGGGCCCCACAAGGGTGCATTCTTCGCCCTCTCCTGTACTCCCTGTTCACCCATGACTGCGTGGCCATTCACGCCTCCAACTCAATCATCAAGTTTGCAGACGACACTACAGTGTGGTAGGTTTGATTACCAACAACGACGAGACGGCCTATAGGGAGGAGGTGAGGGCCCTCGAAGTGTGGTGTCAGGAAAATAACTTCACACTCAACGTCAACAAATCAAAAGGAGATGATCGTGGACTTCAGGAAACAGCAGAGGGAGCAGCTCCCTATCCACATTGATGGGACAGTCTTGGAGCAGGTGGAGAGATTTAAGTTCCTCTGCGTACACATCACGGACAAGCTGAAATGGTCCACCCACTCAGACAGCGTGGTGAAGGCGCAACAGCGCCTCTTCAACCTCAGGAAGCTGAAGAAATTTGGCTTGTCACCAAAAACACAAACTTTTACAGATGCACAATCGAGAGCATCCTGTTGGGCTGTATCACCGCCTGGTACGGCAACTGCTCCGCCCACAACCGTAAGGCTCTCCAGAGGGTAGTGAGGTCTGCACAACGCATCAGTGGGGGCAAACTGCCTGCCCTCCAGGACACCTACACCACCCGATGTCACAGGAAGGCCAAAAAGATAATCAAGGACAACAACCACCCGAGCCACTGCCTGTTCACCCTGCTATCATCCAGAAGGCAAGGTCAGTACAGGTGCATCAAAGCTGGGACCGAGAGACTGAAAAACAGCTTCTATCTCAAGGCCATCAGACTGTTAAACAGCCACCACTAACATTGAGTGGCTGCTGCCAACATACGGACTCATCTCTAGCCACATTAGTTATAAAAAAAATTGATGTAATAAATGTATGACTAGTAATTTTAAAACAATGCCACTTTATATAATGTTAACATACCCTACATTACTCATCTCATATGTATATACTGTACACTATACCATCTACTGCATCTTGCCTATGCTGTTCGGACATCGCTCATCCATATATTTATATGTACATATTCTTATTCATTCCTTTACACTTGTGTGTATAAGGTAGTTGTGAAATTGTTAGATTACTTGTTAGATATTACTGCATGGTCGGAACTAGAAGCACAAGCATTTCACTCGCATTAACATCTGCTAACCATGTGTATGTGACCAATAACATTTGATTTATCTCAGGTGGGCTTATAGGGTGAAGTAGTACAAAAAGCACTCCCTCTATATAGAATGGAATTGGAAATAAATAAAGTGGTCAATATGATTAATACTACATTTGTATAATATTGGAGTCTATAATGAATATTTATACCCCAAAACCATTGGTTTCCAAATATTGTATGAATAGATTTTGCTAGTTGGTCCATTTCAACATAAATCACTGTTGTTCCAATTCAGCCCAGTATGCTTTGAAACACATGGGATAGTGAGTGGATATCCCCAATAGTCAATGAACATGAGGAACTAATTAACAAATTAAGAAGAATAGCAGTACAGCAAATGTGAATCAGCTTTCAGATAATTGGTTCAAAGTTGTGTTATGTTATTTGTGGAAGGCTTCATATAAACAGAATGGCTGCGTTTTGTTCTTACCCAGCAACAACACACCTGGTTCAACTAATCATGTCTTGATTGAAGTGTGATTCGTTGAAATAAAAGGTGTGTACTGGTTGACAAGAACAAAAGCCTAAGTCCACAGTGATCTCTGTAGATATGATTGGACCCCCCCCTCCCCGATTGTTATGAGTGCTACTTTCACGATGAATAGTAATTATCAGTTTATGTTAATAACTTTGGGCGATATTAATTTTACAGAAATGTCAGTTTGTACGTTTTGAAATTCATTCAAATGTATTATTTAATGTATTATTATTTGGAACACCCATGGGCTTAAAAGGGTACATTTGGAACTCATTAAGCCCAGTCCGGAAACATTTGATCAAATATTGTTATGCCTTATTAATAAATGCTGTAAATAAAGTCATACAACTTCACAAGATTAAGCTTTCATTTTATCTCTACTCTTCTTACAAAAATTTGGGCAGTAAATGTTAGAAAAGTCTAAACTTAGATTTGTGACAAACTGGCATAGATAACAGTACCCTTCAGTTCAGACCTACACCGATCCAAATACTAGCCCACATCTTTCCATGTCTTCATGACTACTGAAAGCAACAGACACAGTTACAACTTCCACCATGTAACCTTCACCAACAAGATCCGTCTGGATCTGCAGCGGTCATATAGGAAGTAGGGCTATTTATTAGAATATTGGGACAAAGCCCAACTCTGGAGAGCGAGAGAAAAACAGAGTGCAGAGGGAAGATCGAACGCAGAGAGAGAAAAGAAGCGGGAGGTAGGCCAACTGCTGGCCAACTTGGGCTAATCCCAGTGTGCTCATGTGTCATTAGCTCTAATAAATATGTCTGCTGACTGCCACTGTCCCCAAAGGGCCCCAGACCTGGCACAGTACCGCCCACACCTGCTGTGCACACACACACGTCAACCTACAAGTCTCCCTTATAAACTCGCAGGCGCACACAGCAGCCTAACACTTGGCATGGCCTTTGGAACACGTCTATTTGCAAAGCACGCGGTAATGATCCAGTGAGCTCATCATTTGGACGTTAGCTTAACCATTACATAATACAACCAGGGAGTTTCAGACAAATAGACATGAGGAATGACCAATGAACAGCTTATTACAGTTCATCAAATGCATCAATAAGAAAGGAGCAGGAAGAGGACGTATCAAAAGCTTGACAGAAGTCCTGTCACCATACAGAATCAAACCCAAAGCTGGCTAGACCATAAACTAGTGAATTATAAAAATCGAGGGCTAGGCTCCATCTAAAACACAAATCAGATCAGTTTTTCCCCTCTCCACTGGGTGTCTTCTAACCCCACCCACCTTCTTTGAGGCTGTGATAGGCATGTCTCTCATAATCCATCAAGTCCTGCTTGTCCAGCTCTTCCCCCATTGGAGGAGAGTCCAAGGGGGCGAGATCAAAGGACAGGAAGTGGTTGGTGTCCAGCATGATCATTTAGACTTGCTATTAATTATCTTTGTAAAAAAATATATTTTCATATAGAGGTGTCGTCATTCAAGTCTTGAATAGATGCTGATATAGCGGTGGCCAAAGCTATGGAGTGGGAGGCAGTCGATGGGTCTCTAAAAAGAGGTCTCGCCTGCAATAGACGACATCCAAGAACGTATTGGTTTTCCTCTCACTAAGGTCGAGGCAGGGAGAAGATGTTAGTCTTATTCATTGCGTGTCCAGATGACTTCTGACTGTGCTTGTCAAAGGTTGATTAAGAAAAAGTAGCTTGAAATTCCTTTCAAAAGAGGGGATGTGATTTGACTCAAGAAAACTTGCCGTCTTCTGTCTTCCTGGTCAGAAAATCTATTTTCTTCTCTTTCTCTCTGTCCTTCCCTCGTTTTCTCTTGTCGTGACAGTCAGATAGGAACGATAGAGCTGCTCTACTAAGGTGTCCAATGAGACGGTGGAAATCCACAGGGTAAAGCCAAAGATGAAAAAGAGAGGGAGGAGAGAAAAAGGAGGGCAGCAGCAGGGACGAGAGCCCAGAGAGAGTGAGAGACTGCTCTGGTTGGAGCTCCCACACACACACACACACACACACACACACACACACACACACACACACACACACACACACACACACACACACGGTGGGGTTGGTGATAGAGTTCTCCTGCTCAGCTGTTGCCATTCATTCATGTCTCTGCCCACATACCTTCCCCCTCCACAGCTCAACCTACAGACCCAGCCTCCCCCCAGAGAAAAGGGATTTGTTGATAAACAACAACAAAAACATTTAACTCCACACATGTTATACTGATGACATACTTGAGACACATTTAAAGAAAACATTGGTAATTGTGTCAAAGGTTTTGATAAGTCATCATTCATGGTTAAATGCAAGAAACGTTATCAGTGACGGCAATAACAATGACCTCGAAGTACAACAGGTTTTAGATTTCTCTCAGTACTGTACTTGTTATTCTTTGATGGAACATATTGATACACTGAGTATCTATGGCCCTTCAGGAGATTTGCAACTGCAATGGAATACATCATGCAAGTCTAGTGAGCAGCGGCAGGCAACCCCTCTAGTGAGCAGCGGCAGGCAACCCCTCTAGTGAGCAGCGGCAGGCAACCCCTCTAGTGAGCAGCGGCAGGCAACCCCTCTAGTGAGCAGCGGCAGGCAACCCCTCTATTGAGCTGCGGCAGGCAACCCCTCTAGTGAGCTGCGGCAGGCAACCCTCTAGTGAGCAGCGGCAGGCAACCCCTCTATTGAGCTGCGGCAGGCAACCCCTCTAGTGAGCTGCGGCAGGCAACCCTCTAGTGAGCAGCGGCAGGCAACCCCTCTAGTGAGCTGCGGCAGGCAAACCCTCTAGTGAGCTGCGGCAGGCAACCCTCTAGTGAGCAGCGGCAGGCAACCCCTCTAGTGAGCAGCGGCAGGCAACCCCTCTAGTGAGCTGCGGCAGGCAACCCTCTAGTGAGCTGCGGCAGGCAACCCCTCTAGTGAGCTGCGGCAGGCAACCCCTCTAGTGAGCAGCGGCAGGCAACCCCTCTAGTGAGCTGCGGCAGGCAACCCCTCTAGTGAGCAGCGGCAGGCAACCCCTCTAGTGAGCTGCGGCAGGCAACCCTCTAGTGAGCTGCGGCAGGCAACCCTCTAGTGAGCTGCGGCAGGCAACCCCTCTAGTGAGCTGCGGCAGGCAACCCTCTAGTGAGCTGCGGCAGGCAACCCCTACATCACATGCTGTAACACAGTGACAAAGATTATCGCAGAATCTACCTTTCAATCTTGACAATGCAGGTTACAGTCAAAGCTACTGCATTTGGGGCGACACGTTCTGTTCACAACCTGAACGCATGCAAAGCTTTTCTGTCCTGTCTGTGGCTGCTCCAGAATGTTGCCGAGGTCTCCCCAACACTCCAACCCCCCCCACCCTCTCCCCCGCTCTCTGTGTTTTAAATAGTAGGGACAGCTGGCCATAGGGGGCTATATTCAGCTCAGTATCACCTGTGTGGCTGCTGGGTAGAGTTACTTAGACACGCACACACTAACACACAATCAATTCCAACTTTCACGGCCGGTGGGTTTATCCAGCGTGTAGCCATAGGTTCGCCCCTCGCTGACTAACAGTTCTCATTGAAATACACAGACAGACTTGGATTCATTTTTAGGCTGCTGACGTCTTTGTGTGTAGGTCTTATGATCAGGCCACGGTGGACAGACTGTCCATAGAGAACAGAGCACCACCTTGACCAAACACACTTCACAGGAAGCCGTGGGAAAAACGGGACCAAAGTCCACCTAGCTTTAGCCTACAACTTCACAGTATGGAAGAGAGAAAAAAAATCATTATAAATGATATATATATATATATAAATAATATATTTATTTAACCAGGCAAGTCATAAGAACAAATTCGTATTTACAATGATGGCCTACCTTCGAGAGATAGGACTGACAGACTCCTCCAAAGACACTGAGTAATACATGATCTGTCCTGTCTATCGTTATCACCATTATCACTGTACTGTTATTATCACAGCTATCTCCTCAGAGACGAAAGGTAGTGTTGTAGTAAAGGTTTATGGTTTTAGGAGCAGCCCAGCCAAATGTGTGGGTGGTGACAGCAGGGCTGTTGCCCAAGGTTTTATGGTACCTGGGTTTGAGGGTTAGATTGTCTGAGGCGTTCACAGTCATTCTACCATCAACTTCCATTCAGTTCATTAGATGCCAACTGAGGTATAGTCTTGAGAGTCGTAGTTTGAAGCCTCACACTAGGGCCGATTGAAGAGATTCCATAAGGCCTAGTGTTTCCCACCTTCCCCTACCATAATATTAGGCAGGGCGGGGACCCCCGCTAAGCGAATGAATTAATTAATGAATAAATATATATATTTTAGCCATTAAGAATGCGATCTTATCCAGCGCATTCAACTAAGGCAGGCAAAAAATTTAAAAAATAAAACACATAACACCATCGCAAGTGAAACCCTTTTCCGTGTTGTTACAGCAGGATACAGTATTCTTATGGAGTTCTAATTCAATGCTCAGAGACATCCAGGGTAAGGCGGTCTACCCAGGCACTGACTCCTCCACACGAAGGTCACCTTGCTGGGTCGCCCTGCCCCAGTCCTGGAGAGAAGGCTGTAACGCCTGGGTAGACACACAGCCAGACTGATAACCTCCCACAACCCAGCCTCCTTTCCCTCCTTACACTTCTGTGTGTGTGTGTGTGTGTGCCAGCTCTAGTATGGGTGGGACTGTTAGAACCATGTCAGGCGGTACGGGCAAGTTAGCTGAAAACAAACTATAGGTCTCTCTGTTCACTCCCTCAGTCAGTCAGTCTCTTTATACTTCACTAAACGGACTGGATCTCAAAAACCCTGTGGCTGAAGCACTGGAGACGATATCTACCAGGTGTATAGTAAAAATCCAGTCCCATGTGAGCAACAACAACACACATCTTAAATTAGGGTAGTAAACCAACCACAGAATGGCCAAAGCACAGAGGCACGCCCAGTCCCATTGATTTCAGTCCTAACAGATGAGGGGGATTGTATGTGGTTAGGCAGGCCTGACAGACTCAAACAAAGACCCTGGCTGTGGGTTCATTCCCTGTTAGGGGGGTAAGGTGGTATTATAGCTGAGGAAGTCTGTTTACCCGAGTGGTAACAGAAACAGTTGGCTATTTCACAAGGTAGGCCAAGTATGTAAATAGAAGGGTTTGATTGTGTGATAGTAAGCAGACATTAAAAAAGTGTCAACACTGTTTACTCCTCACTATTCAGCAGCGGGGTAGACAGACACACAGACACTCAGGCAGTGGGGTAGACAGACAGAGACAAACACTGAGGGGTAGACAAAGAAAGTCAGCAGGAAAAAAAGAGGGAGAAGGACATTTTATTTAACGTTTATTGAACTAGGCAAGTCAGTTAAGAACAAATTCTTATTTACAATGACGGCCTACCCCAGCCAAACCCTAAACCCTACCCCAGCCAAACCCTAAACCCTACCCCAGCCAAACCCTACCCCAGCCAAACCCTAACGGAAACAGTCCACACCCTAAAGCACCAGCAGGCGTGCAGTCTGGAACATGGAACTTGTTACATGTGGTGTAGAAGAGACAAGAATAGTTTGATTCATTCAGAAAGAAAAGGAGGATTCGTGTGAAAAGAAAACTGCTGTATCAAACAGAGAACAGCAAAGTGAGATTCATTTTGTGGTGGTTACTTCAACATTTTGGATCAAATTACTCAACCGCAAGAGTTATTTATGTCTCTTTTAAGTCATGTCTTCCTCAAAATATGCCCATCCCCTCTGTGGTTAAACAGATGGATTCTTCCTCACCTCCTTTCCTTGTAGCAGAGGCCCCTCTGTGTTGGTCCAGCAACAATGGGAAGACTTTACACACTGTGATTGATGTCAGTGGAGGCTGCTGAGGGGAGGATGGCTCATAATAATGGCTGAAACAGAGCGAACTGAATGGCATCCAACACAAGCCCGTTCTCCCCAACATATAAAGCTAAATTGACCTTAACCTATCAGTGCGATGGGGAAACAGTCTAACTGATATACAGGAGACCTAACCTCATTCCTCCAATGTGTTCAGTGCCCCCAGACAAGGCAAAGTACCAACCTTACAGGCTCACTAACAATAGATCCCACTAACTATATATCAAGCTAACTAGAAAACACAACACATCAATAATAAACCAGTTATCATAAAGGTCTGTATCCAGTTACATCATCAGAACCAACCTGAAGTGCAAACAGGCGTGTCAGTCAGTTTTTAATGGTGAGAGATTGTGCACATTGATCATGTGAAAGCAGTGACAGACTAACTGATAAGATACAACTACTTTTTAGTAGAATGAAAGTCTACAGAGGACAGGCCCTAGCCTGGTACGGTTTACACCTCTTGGTTATCAGCACAATTCATTTCCTTCAGGATGACTCATAATAACAAACCAATGTCCACAATGACCTCTTAGTCAGAGATTAATAAACTAGAACGTTTAGGACAGTGTTTACTATGAATCACTAGGTAAAGTCTATTCTATACAGACAGACACATCATTTGTGTAAAGATAATAGGAGCGAGAGAAATCAAAGAGTTTCCAAGTGAAAATAGACACTGCATTGTATGTGTGATATGTTTATAAATGTGTGAATATTTATGAATGTGTATGCTGAAAGTTGATCTACAGTACCAGTCAATGTGGGAAGTCCTTCAAGACTGTTGTAAAATCATTCCAGGTGAAGTTGGTTGAGAGAATGCCAACAGTTTTCAGCTGTCATCAAGGCAAAAGGTGGCTACTTTGAAGAATCAAGTATAAAATATTTAGATTTCTTTAACACTTTCTTGGTTACTACATGATTCCATGTGTTATTTCATCGTTTTGATGTCTTCACTATTATTCCACAATGTAGAAAATAGTAAAAATAAAGAAAACACCTGGAATGAGTACTGTATGTATGTGTACATTGTAATGTGTGTGTTTGTGCATCTTTCCATTGTATTCATAGCAGCTGTTGCAAAGAGCAACAGGCTACGGAGATTGTTCAGTTGTGCTCAGAGTTTTTATTACTGAATGACTATTGGATAACAAATAGAAGCTGTAATTACGTAACTGCACTGTGTGATGGTGATGGCACTGTGATATGTGCCATCAGTCAGTGCATGTGAGTTCCTGTCTATTTCTCAACAGTAACAAGCCTTGTGTTGGCTTGGTGTGTGCGTGCGTGTGAGTATTTTGTAAGAGTATGTACAGTGTATTCGGAAAGTATTCAGGCCCCTTCCCTTTTTCCACTTTGTTACATTACAGCTAAAATGGATGAAATATTTTTGTCCCCTTATCAATCTATACACAATACCCCATAATGACAAAGCAAAAATGTGTAGTTTGTTTGACATGTTATTTTTTTTAAAGAAAAAAACAGAAATACCTTATTTTCATAAGTATTCAGACCCTTTGCTATGAGACTCGATATTGAGCTGAGGTGCATCCTGTTTCCATTGATCATCTTTGAGATGTTTCTACAACTTGATTGGAGTCCACCTGTGTTAAATTAAATTGATGATTGGACATGATTTGGAAAGGCACACACCTGCCTATATAAGGTCCCACAGTTGACAGTGAATGTCAGTGCAAAAACCAAGCTTTGAGGTTGAACAAATTGTCCATAGAGCTCCGAGACAGGATTGTGTCGAGGCACAGATCTGGGGAAGGGTACCAAAAGATGTCTGCAGCATTGAAGGTCCAAGAACACATTGGCCTCCATTCTTAAATGGAAGAAGTTTGGAACCCCTAAGACTCTTCCTAGAGCTGGCCGCCCGGCCAAACTGAGCAATCGGGGGAGAAGGGCCTTGGTTAGGGAGGTGACTAAGAACCAGATGGTCACTCTGACAGAGCTCTAGAGGTCCTCTGTGGATATGGGCAAATCTTCCAGAAGGACAACCATCTCTGCAGCACTCCACAAATCAGGCCTTTATGGTAGAGTGGCCAGACGGAAGCAACTCCTCAGAAAAAGGCACATGACAGCCTGCTTGGAATTTACCAAAAGGCACCTAAAGGAATCTCAGAACATGAGAAACAAGATTCTCTGGTCTGATTATACCAAGATTGAACTCGTTGGCCTGAATGGCAAGTGTCCCATCTGGAGGAAACCTGGCACCATCCCTACGGCGAAGCATGATGGTGGTAGGATCATGCTGTGAGGATTTTTCAGAGGCCGGATGAAGTCCTGAGCACTCTGGAGCAGGTTTTCAGACTTTGGTGAAGGTTCACACAGCCAAGACAACGCATTAGTGGCTTCAGGACAAGTCTCTGATGTCCTTGAGTGACCCAGCCAGAGCCCGGACTTGAACCTGATCGAACATCTCTGGAGAGACTTGAAAATAGATGTAAAGCGACACTCACCATCCAACCTGACAGAACTTCAGAGGATCTGCAGAGAAGAATGGGAGAAACTCCCCAAATACAGTTGTGCCAAAGATTGTAGCGTCATACCCAAGAAGACTCTAGGCTGTAATCGCTGCCAAAGGAGCTTCAACAAAGTACTGAGTAAAGGGTCTGAATACATTTTTTCTCCCTTTTTCCTCCCCTAAAAACCTGTTTTAGCTTCGTCATTATGGGGTATTGTGTGTAGATTGATGAGGGGAAAAAACTATTTAATCAATTTTAGAATAAGGCTGTAACGTAACGAAATGTGGAAAAAGGGAAGGGGTCTGAATACTTCCCGAATGCACTGTATATGTGTTTTGACTGCATTGTATTTATGTAAATGAGCCAGTAATAGAGAGCCAAAAATACAATCGCTACAAGGATGGAGAGATCGAGACAAACAGAGGGAAAAGAGGGGGGGCAAATAGAAGTGTGTGTGCTGCTGTAACTGAGTGAATGTCACAGACAGCTGTGTGTCTCGCCCACATTAGCTAAGCAGGGACAGGGAGGCCCCTTTTTCCTCTCCCCCTTCCTCAACCTTTTCCTGCTCTCCTGTCCCCGTTTTGTTCCTCTCTCTCTTTCCTCCTTTCCCCTCTCCCTCTGCTCAGGGCCAGTGAGAGCGTGCTGGAGCCTCTACAGTATGTTGGGTTGGCTGGCTGCTGGCACTCTTCCCTCCCTGTTACATAAACTCAACCACACAGCTCCTCTACAGCCTACCACTGCTGCTAGAAAGCGCCACAGCTTACAGGCCGCCTCCGCTCACACTGTACCCACACTAAGGGCAGCAGGAGAGGGGGACAGAATATGGGTGTGGGACATCTAGGGTACTTTCCAAGTTTCCATACAATGTGTGGTTTTGTGTACATTTACGTAATTATTTATGTAGCCGGAATGCTACTAATGAAAACTTAACTTTTTCCCATGTAAAGGAATATTCTAAATCGGCAGGCAGGCTAAGGATCTATATTCTTCAAATAAATGTTGTACCTCTAACCATGAAAAATCACTAGGTTTGTACTGCATGGGGAGAAGAGGTGTTGATTTGACAGAATGTATTCCCGAAAGAACACATGACTATTTCCCCCATTGGCTCCAGGCTCTTCGTCATTGCTCTAGTAGTCTAGTTTAGACGAATCAGAGCCACACCTTTAGCCACGCATTAACATACCCCACCTTGCTTTGTTGCCAGGTGTGGGGGTTGGTGGTGGTCTGGGAAGTAGCAGAGGTGAACAGTCTCAAGTCTCTCCTATTCCTTACTGACAGACAGATAGACATGACTGATGACCAGCCCTGCCAACACTGGAGCCAGCCTGTTTAACATGACAAGCACTCAGCTGGGCTGAGCTCCACAACACAACACCCAGGACAATCACAGCGAGTCAAACAACCTCTCTGGGGGTTGCAGGTCTAGCGCTGTGCTTTGCTACAAACAGCTGATCTGAGAGCAACTCTTCCAATCCCCCCAAAAAGCTGAGAAAACAGGACAGTGTCCCAAATCTCTCCTGATGGAGTGGGAGTCATAACAGCCAAGCCAGCTGCTTTCAATGAGGCGCTGTCGTCTCAGAGAGAACAGTCAAAGTCATCACCCCCACCGACCTTCCACCCTCCAGCCCAGCTCACCCCACCCCAGCCTTCCCTGTTAGCAGGAATAACCTCCAGGGCACCCCAACCCCAGCCTTCCCATATCTGCCACTGAGTCAAGAATTTAAAAAATACAAAAAAGAGCCACTACTTTTACAGCGTGATCTTTCAACGGAGGGAGACAGTTGTAAGGTAACTTGCAGGCACACATGACAGAGTTTCATTAATTTATTCACAGCCCTTTCATTCCCACAGAAACAGAAATAAATGTAATGAATATACATCATAATAATCGTATAAGAGCTTCAGAATATGTTTTAAAACCATGCTAATGCTGGCGGGCTGGGAATGACAGAATGATTAGTTATTTTTCTTTGTTCAATTGGCCTTGAGATTAAAGAGCGGCTGTGAAACTTGAACACAGAGCAATAAGTACTTCACAAGGCGGAGAGCCTGGCCATTGAACAATAACACTCTTTTAAAGTTACACTGCCGCTATGACATTACACACACACGCACACTTGACCTACTGGTACAGATATACTGACAGCTGAGCGACAACACCCACAGCTGAAATAAACAAATACTCCGCAAAAAGACACTTTACCTGAGTGTATGGCCATATCCCAATTCACGAGAAGGATAAAGTACAACCTTCCTCCAAGTTTAGCGATCCATACTCATAAGAGAACAGCAGGAGAGGCTACTGGCAGAGTTGCGTTTCCAAGACCCAAAAAGTTTTCCACGGCAGTCCCGGCACCCCTCCCTGTAGAATAAATTCTCCACGAGAACTACAAACAACACGGCGTGTTTGTGAGTGTGTGTGTGTGTGTGTGTGTAGCCCACTTCTTCTAACACTGGCTGCAGCCAATCCCTGCCTGTTGTACCTGTCTGCGAGTATGTGCACTCCCTGACAGAAAGGGTGTGTGTTTGAGGCAGTCAGTTTTTCTTCTTCTTCCTCATTGCTCCTTGGATTCCATCCAAGTCCAGGCCCAAGTTCCTAACCTCTCTGGGGCGACACCTACTTTTCCCCGCTAGGTGCCATTTTTCTTCTCTTTAGAAAGGCAGGCAAGCTGCAGGCAGAATGTCACTGCTGTTGTTGCTCGGGCAGAATAAGTCAAAATCCAGGAGAAAACATGGGGGAAACACTGGTGCCTGCCGATCTGCATTCCAGATCACCTTTTGGCCTCAAATATTATCACGACTGCCCTCCATTCTCTCGCTCTTCCTGTTTTCCTCTGTCTGCATCGTTCCTTCCTTCTCTATATCCTACAGAATTATGCAATTCCGTCTTTCGGATGACTCCCCCCTTTTCATCCCCCACTCTCTTCCTCCAATATTTCTACATCCCCCTCTCTTGAAAACCGCCTTACACCTCCAAGTTGTTAATGACCTCAAAAGGCATTATTGCACCATGTTCTCATACTCTCTCCACAAAGTTCTAGTGGATTAGAAAACGTCGCTATCGCCCTTCTCACTCAGGGCCACGTTATCATAAAGAAAAGGGCTAATGTTAATCAACATTTGCCCGTTTCTTTTTCTATCTTTCCTCCTTTCTCTGACAAATAGGCCTGCCTACACACACACACGTTGAACGCTGACCCCCGACTCAACCCTAACATGAAAGCCTGTAAATATTCACTTGAAAAACCTTCAGCAGCCCTCCTCTCTAAAGCAAGGTACTGTGGAATGAGAGATTGCATAACTCTACCCTGGAAAAAGACAGAGAGTACCAACCTATTTCCCAGTTAGTGCACTGCTTGGGCTACTTATCGGTCCTAGTCAAAAAAAGAGTGCACTGTGAATATAGTGCCATTTGGGACACAACCCATAGCTACCATGCAGAGGCCATTAAGATGGTTGTAGACTAGATAGATGTAATGGACTGATAGCCTTGCTAACATTCCTGTGTCTCGCTTACACCATGTTGTGTCAGATAAGAGACTGGGAAGGTCCTGCTACAACATGTCTGCTACTGGCAGCCAGCCTGTATGAAGCGTTACTAGCCATGGTAGGCAGTGTTTAAAACGAGGAGTGGTGCCCTTGGGCTGGGGGAGTGAGTGGGGAGTGGGGGTTAAACACTAAAACTCAACCTTTTATCCTTGTAATTCCCTTTGCAGGGAGGGTCTATTCATCCTGGCCTTGACTAAGACTCCCATCTGGCTCTTAAGCAAATCTTGTTAAGCAAACTCGCTGCACCTTCAGTTTCACTCTCCGTACATTAAGCTGATCATGTCTCAATGAGATACAATCTAGGCATATTTTAGAAGAAGGACCTGTTCAAGATAACAGCAGTTCCACATAAATACATCAACTCCATTATCATGAACAGTATTACTGTCTCAGCATCAGCAATGATCCTTCACTTCACTTTTTGGCTGATATCTGATATTTTCCTTGCCAAAAAAAGACGATACCGATATTTACAATTTGAGCGGCCTTTTAAGCATTCTAGTACAGTTAAATAGTAAACACACACACACACGGACGCAGTGGTCTAAGGCACTGCATCTCAGTGTAAGAGGCGTAACAACAGTCCCTGGTTCGAATCCAGGCTGTATCACATCCAGCCGTGATTGGGAGTCCCATAGGGCGGCGTACAATTGGCCCAGGGTCGTCCAGGCCGTCATTGTAAATAAGAATTTGTTCTTAACTGACTTCCCTAGTTAAAGAAAAGGTTACCCACACCACAATGACCAAAAAGTTATTTTGTTGGCATTTACGCATGTCACCATTACCAATAAAACATAATCAAAACCTATTTCTTTTACTAACTTGCTGTGCTGTTTCGTTGTTCATTTGTTCAGTCGTTTCATTCTCAACCAGGATTTCTATGGAATGCCATTTGTGTCTTCGCGTGTCAAAAAAACAACACTATTTGACGTGTTAAATAAGCTTGTTGACCAATCAGGACCTGCATATGACTGCACGTCACATAATAATTTAACGCGTTCATAACTTTTTTACATAGTTATTACACATTGATTACACTATCACTCGTATTTCCTATGTCACAATGATTCATCGATAAGTATGCTATGATGCTGGTAAAGTTGTCTCGCACACCTACAGTGCTGGTCATAAAAAAAAGCTAGCTAGCTCAAGGATGCAAACAATGTTCTTCCCCAAAAACGCAGCAAAACAACATCTGTTTCAGTAGCTATAGTTAGCTAGCTAACTATACAGCTAGGTGTCATATAAAATAACCCTCATTTATATGACAGTTCTTATTTGATTAATGGTGGTCGGACCCATCTATGTGAAGCTAGCCACAATAAGGATTAGCCACAATAGTAGAATGCATCACTGTCAATGACATACTTTTATTTTGAAGGCAAACTGCAAATTCGACTATTATGCTAATCCTTATTGTGGCTAGCTTCACAACACATAACCCGGTCCGGTCAAGCCTCACTAGCCAGATGAAGCTAGCTGGCTGCTTATAACGTTAGCTTTGGGCAACAGGATTAAGTAGCTGGCTAGCTATTTATTTTCATGAAGTTCAATTTCAATATGTGAACAACAAGTGGCTACCTAGCTAATACTTACTCACAAGCACTCCTAAATCATTGCTAAGAATAATGAAAATGACGGCAGTCCCTAATGGTCATTGTTTTCAGGCTGGTTGTATTGGCGCTAGCTAGGTACCAAGCTAAAGCTAGCTACCCCAGAAGTTGCGGCCTAAGAAATAATGCTTTATTACCAACGCGGTATTGTAAACACATTGTGTCCGGGGTTTGCTTGTTTGCAGACTTTTTTCTACAGCTTTGACAGAGCTACTGTATCTTTTTTGACACGCAAAGACCCAAACGACCTTCCATAGTATGCATGTCATGATGCTAATAGCAGTGAAGCTATCACTGTGTAACTCCGGTAGGGCAACATTTGAAAAATAGCGCACTTGGTAGTATGTACCAGTGCTCGACCAGTCGGTGAAAGCCAACATCACCCACGACAGAGAACGGTTGATTGTCAAGGGCAATGAATTTCATTATCTTGGCTTTAATGGATTTCGCCTTTGAGTTGTCTCGCTGAAATGTTCTTACCCTTTCAAATGACTGCTCGACTTGACTGCTCGAGCCACACAGCAGACATTGTGTGGGCTAGGTTAAGAATGCTGTGTTGCACATGTAGCGCAAAATTTTACGTGGCATCATTACATCATGTACCTACTTTATATAGGTATGCACGGTAGCTTTGACATCGGTTTTGCACATCGCCGTTAAACTAGACATCGGCCGATACTGATGTTGGCATTTTTATCTAATATCGTCCGATTCCGATATGTTCACCGATATATCGTGCATCACTAATTTCAGCACTTAAAAAAATATATATAGATTTGCAAACATTTCTAAAAATCAGTTTTTGCTTTGTCATTATAGATTGAGGGGAAAAAAACAACTTAATCCATTTTAGAATAGTCCAACGCTCTAACCAAATCAAATCAAATTTATTTATATAGCCCTTCGTACATCAGCTGATATCTCAAAGTGCTGTACAGAAACCCAGCCTAAAACCCCAAACAGCAAGCAATGCAGGTGTAGAAGCACGGTGGCTAGGAAAAACTCCCTAGAAAGGCCAAAACCTAGGAAGAAACCTAGAGAGGAACCAGGCTATGTGGGGTGGCCAGTCCTCTTCTGGCTGTGCCGGGTGGAGATTATAACAGAACATGGCCAAGATGTTCAAATGTTCATAAATGACCAGCATGGTCGTATAATAATAAGGCAGAACAGTTGAAACTGGAGCAGCAGCACGGTCAGATGGACTGGGGACAGCAAGGAGTCATCATGTCAGGTAGTCCTGGGGCAACCACTAGGCTACCCTGCCGCCCCGGCAACAATCATGCATGTTAGTTCAGTGCACACAGCGTAACAGAAAATACAATATTCAAGATTTTATTTATTTTACCTTGATACGGTATGGTATGGCTGATAGTTGATGAAAGAGGAGGATCATACGGGGGATCCTCGTACAGGGGATTCATACGGGGGATCCTCGACACCAACTCACCGTTCTTCCTGTCTCGCACAGGCATGTCGTTGGAGATGGGCTGCAGAGTTAACTCCTGAAGCTCATTGGTCACTGCTTCGCTCTGTGGGCTGGAGGCAGAGCCGGGTGCCACGGCAACCACCATGATGCCAGGACTTAGCTCCGCCCCACCCTGTGGCTCCAGCTTCGCCAGGGTGACAGAGATACCTGTGAGGTATACAATTATTTTAAAAAAGAAAAGTAAAACAATGTCAGTCTGGTTTGCAAATTGTCGCATGCAGAAAATATGGTTTCAACAGGGGTGGGGAACTCTGGTCCAAGAGAAATGGTGCATAGGCTTTTAATCCACCCCTGCAATAACACACTTGATTCTAGGCTTGGGCAGTATACCGGGGTATTTGGAAATTGCCACGGAATGGTTTTTCAATACAGTCAATACCATTGAAACTATTTCTTTGAAGTTTTAAAATACATTTTTATATTTGTAGCTACTTTTACAGAAAACACCTGCAGTCAACTTGCGCAGTTAGTAGGTAAAGAAGAACGCGTTCTTCATTTTACCTGTCACAACTTTCATTATGAAGCTAAACGATAGTTCCCAGTCACATTGTGTTTGTTTACAAGCACACAACTATGAGACCGTAGCCTTGTGAGTCACTCACTGTTGTGCAGCACCCGCCAGGTGAGCTACTTACAGTATAGAATTCACAACTAAATATTTGCCAGCTAGGTATCTTATAACTATTAAGTTAAATTTGCATTTGTTTAGCTAATTTAGTAGCTAGTTAGCTATCTAGCAAAGTGGTTAGCTTTTCCAAAATCAGGCTTTGCTTGGTAAAAGCAGTGAATCCCCGCCTGGATCAAGAGCCTTGCTGTCTAATATCTGTTTTGTGCCAAACGGAGTAGCATTTTTGAGTAACTTGGATGACTTTATGAACTAGGATATCCTTCTTGCAGATAGTTTAGCTCAGAGATTGTATAAAATGTTCGCAATGCACTCATTATCATTTAGTTAGTATTCTCTATGGGATTTGACATGTACTTGTTAACATTGCTATCTTTCGGATTACAAAGGCTGGGTGGGGTTTTGTGATCAGTGCCAGTATCTCAAATATCCCGGTATGGCACAAGGTCGGTATGAAGGTATGACAATCTGGATGCCGCCCAAGCCTACTGGATTAAGTTTATCAGCTAATAATGGATTTCAATATAAACCACTTAGTTTAAATCAGGTGTGTATTACAGCGGGGCTAGAACAAAACTCAGTGGCTGTCCAAGACAAATGTTGCACACACTCCTTTATCGTGACCCGGTCTAGAAACTTGCAACCAGAACCGTGACTCAATATCTGAAGTCGTCCTTCAACTGACAGCTCTGCATAAACTAGACACTCAATTCCCCTGAGGCCTGTTCTTTGCTAACCACTGACGCAGACACAGTGGCAGAGTGTTAAGGTAGATAGATGTAGCCTACTCTCCCTCTCGGTTGCTCAGGGCTGGGAGGTAGAACCTGGAACAGGCTGGAACACGCTACTGGAACACTGAGCATCTCTTGTGAAACTAATGAATTCAGACGCAGAAAGAACACAATTTAGGAATGCATATCTCCAGGCTAAGGATTATAGTGTCAACTATCTGGAGGAATAGGCATTTTGTGTTTTCCTTCACAGGAATCTTCAGTAATTTTGGTAATTAACAGAAAATCTATGGCAATGTATAATAACTTTAGTCATTTATACCTGAATATTTTTTTTATATTGTTAAACAGTGTTAATTGTTTTGTGTCCATGAGTTTCTAGTATATAGAACATATGGTTGAAGACAAAATAGCCTAATTAACTCTGCAACCCTATCTAACTATTGACATTTTTCACAACTGCCACCAGTTTTACGGCAAAACACTGACAACAAATAAATACTGACGTAGTAAAATAAAGAAGTGGTAAAAGTCTGAAATTATATTGCAGAAACCCTTATATTAAACCACCAACAGTATTCACTAAATTGACGGTGTGTATTTAGGATACAGTTTTACAGATGTAATTTTATTTTCTATTTTCAAATCATCTTATTGAACTATTTCATATATTTTACATGTGATAAAGGCCACACAGAGGGACAGAGATAATTAAAGACAAAATTAGACAAAAGCTCCCAAAAAGGGCCACGAGATGTCTTGAGAGAGTAAAGAACAGTAAAGAACTAATTCTAAATTTACAATGACGGCCTACCGGGGAACAGTGGGTTACCTGCCTTGTTCAGGGTAGACCGAGAGCTTTTTACCTTGTCAGCTTGGGGATTTCATCCAGAAACATTTTCGGTTAATGGCCCAACGCACTAACCACTAGGCTACCTGCCCCGATGTCAACACGGCAGACTTAATTAGGAGTTCAAAAGGTGTGAAGCAGCTGAAGTCCTACTGTATTTGTTCCAGATCATTATTATGGTTCTTTTTCTGCCATTTTGGTGAAAAAAAAATGCAAATTCCCCTGAGATTATAAGACCCAGGATTGTGCAATTTAGCATGGTAAAGGCCCAAGGGCCACATCCGCTCAAGCAATACCATGCCAATTGGCCACATGGTTGCGCTAAAACAAGCGATTGAACATGCTAACTTTGTAAGGTCATCCCCCGCACCCCGTGTGACCCAAAGTCATGAACCCCGGCCATGCTGCTTGCAGCTTTAATTCTGTTTGTTTTCATGAGCGTTTTCTCTACCCATGGAGTGCAGCAGGAAATGCCATTACAACAGAGCAGGCCAACAATAAGGCTGTGTTGTCTAAGGATCTCTCCCAATCTCATTCTTGCCCTCACACTATTCATTTCACTATCGGTCTCTCCATTTCTGTGTTCAGCTGATATGTTTTTGGTCTGTCTCACTACCTAGCCTACATCTCAACCTACTATCTGTCTGTCTCCCATACCTAGCCGTCTCCCTCTATCCATCTCTCTCCATGACTGTCTAGGTGTGGCAAGCATACAGTACTCTCTGGTTCTCAGTTAAGTGTTGATGTGACCGTAAGGAGCGATTCCCTGGCACTGGCTCTAGAAAAAACATAATACTCATGCGGGCAGAGAGGATTTCTGTGGTTGAGTGTTCCAGCAGCCAGAGGATGTCCAGTCTCCTCTCGGACGACACACCCCAACTGAAAAACCTGGACCGAAAAACATAGACTGATCAATCTCAATAGTCTGATCAATCTCAACAGGGTTTCTACAGAGAAACACTCACGTTTCATCCTCCAGATCAGTCACACCACAAGCCATTTCCACCGAATTTACCACAACAAAATGTAATCGACCTTTATTATGATTTATTACAGCACATTAAGTCTGATCTAATCATCCAATCTCTTGTTGCATAACTGTAGACCCCAACCCTCATCTTATCACGACATCAGCGGCAGCCTCACCCTGTCGTTTCCCCACTGATCTAATTGAGGCTATCATGAAGGAGACCTCTGACAGGCAGAAACAGCTTCAAAAAGGTCTGTGAAACAGGTCAACTTAGGAGAGAATTAAGTTCTGTGGGAGAACAAGACAGGTCATTGAAAGATTAATTGTAGGCCACGCTTTAGTGCAGGTGGTGATGTCACAATACAGTAGAGTGTGAGTCATAATTCAGTAGTATAACCCAACTAGGCTAACATGGTGTGTGTCACAAAGCTATTCATCACAATGTAAATTATATGTAAACAATATATATATATATATATATATAATTTATATATATACACACATACTGGTACTGTATATGGAAAAATAAGTTTAAACCAATCAAATAACAGATGACTTTCGGTCAACCAAGATTTTTTTTTGTCGGGGATGGCCCTAGAATAAATTATGGTTAATAAGTGACAAGCAGTGAATGGGCAATCACTACCATCGTGGGACTTTTAAAAATTCTGTATTGTTACAGCATTCAACCCACATAATGCATAGTGCATTTAAATGTAAAATATGGAAAACCGTTACTATTTTTTTAAATAATCGAAACGACATCCAAAAGCACTAAACGGTCAGAAAGGTCAGAAACGAGATAGCTGTGCTCCTATTTGACCCATATTCATCACCGAAAAAGAGAAACTGTGGAAAGTTATTATATTATTATTATTATTATATTATTTCAAAGCTTACAAACATGGTTGTGAAAGTATTCTATGATTTATTAATTTATTTTAAAAAAATTCACAAATGTTATAGCTTAGAACCTATTTGACATAATCTGAGGTGTTTGTTTTTTTACTAATATTCTCAGCTGTAAGGACTTTTTGTTTGGCGACTTTGGGTCTTGAGCATCATAACGCTGTATAGGCCACCAAAGCACTGCCCCACTTCATTTACTGATTTCTCTGAACTATTGTCCATTGTCCTTGAGAACTATACTGAACAAAACCCTAAAACGCAACATACACCAATAAAGACTTTACTCAGTTACAATTCAAAGACGGAAATCAATAGAATAATTCAATAAATTCATTGGGCCCTAATCTTCGGATTTCACATGACTGGAGAAAGGCCCAGCCAATCAGAATTGAGTTTTTCCCCCACAAAAGGGCTTTATTAGACAGAAATACTCCTTAGAACACCCCAGACGTAACTGTCAAATTCTCTAAAATGACATTGGAGGCAGCATATGCAGAGAAATGAACATTCAGTTACGTTGGACATTCCTGCCAATTGCATGCTCCCTTAAAACTTGAGACATCTGTGGCATTGTGTTGTGACAAAACTGCACATTTTAGTGGCCTTTAATTGTCCCCAGCACAAGGTGCACCTGTGTTAATAACCATGCTGTTTAATCAGCTTCTTGATATGCCACACCTGTCAGGTCGATGGATTGTGGATGGATGGATGACAGGTGGATGGATGACCCGCCAAACCACACTCCTTAACACCCACCCGCCAGCTGCACCAATGATAATAAATAAAAATATTACAACTAAAAACAAGAATAATAGCTAGGTGTTAGTTTGAATTCTGAACTCGAATCACACATTAGGAATGTGACCAACATAGCTTTTTACTACCTGAGGAATATTGTCACGGTGCGGCCGTTTTCTCTCAGGCAGATACAGAGACTCATCCATGCTTTTATGACTACTGCAATGGTTTCCTGTCTGGTCCACCTAGGAAAGCCATTGGTCAACTGCAAAACATACAGAATGCAGCAGCACAGGTACTGACCAAGACCAGATGGAGAGCACCAGTTAAGGTCTTTGCACTGGCTGCCTGTGAGTTTAAGAATTCCTTTTAAGATTCTTCTATTGGTTTTTAAATCAATCCACAATTGTGCACCTCAATACATGTTCGACATGGTTTAAAGTTATGTACCCAGTAGGTCCCTCAGGTTCCCTTGCACTGGCCTTTTAACTATCACAAAGCCTGGGGAAAAGAGGCAGCCTTTAGTTATTATACCCCCAGCCTCTGGAATAGCCTGCCAGAGAACCCGAGGGGGTCAAAACTGTGGACATATTTAAAATAAATCTTAAAAACACACCTTTTTAGCTTTGCTTTTCCTTTGGGTGCTTTTTAGTTGTTCAGTTTTTGTTATTTATTCTGTTTGTTGTGTAGTAAATATTTCAGTTTTTGTTATTTATTCTGTTTGTTGTGTAGTAAATATTTCAGTTTTTGTTATTTATTCTGTTTGTTGTGTAGTAAATATTTCAGTTTTTGTTATTTATTCTGTTTGTTGTGTAGTAAATATTTCAGTTTTTGTTATTTATTCTGTTTGTTGTGTAGTAAATATTTCAGTTTTTGTTATTTATTCTGTTTGTTGTGTAGTAAATATTTCAGTTTTTGTTATTTATTCTGTTTGTTGTGTAGTAAATATTTCAGTTTTTGTTATTTATTCTGTTTGTTGTGTAGTAAATATTTCAGTTTTTGTTATTTATTCTGTTTGTTGTGTAGTAAATATTTCAGTTTTTGTTATTTATTCTGTTTGTTGTGTAGTAAATATTTCAGTTTTTGTTATTTATTCTGTTTGTTGTGTAGTAAATATTTCAGTTTTTAATTCGTTTTTTTCCTGTGAAGCACATTGTGTTGCATTCCATGTCTGAAATGTGATGTAGAAATACAGCTTGATTTGTGCCCATCATCGGTTGAGACGTCGCATACTCTTGAATACAGGGTAGGCGTCACTTCAATCATAGAAATAGAACTTATAGAATGGACAAATCCCTTCAGAACACTGCAATTAAGCTGCTAAACCAATTAAATGTACTTTTAATTAACTTCAACTTCCAGAAAGATGGCCGCTTGTCCACCCACTGTGAAATGTCAACTTGAATGGGAATGTATGTTGTAACGGCAGGGTTGTGGGTTCGATCCCCACAAGGGACCAGTACAAGAAAACAAGAAAATGTATGCACTGGATAAGAGCGTCTGCTAAATGACTCAAATGTAAATATGATCTATATATTTCTATGATTTCAATACTTTTCCTACGGAGGATAAATTGTTTCATTTATAACAATGAATATGGAGTGGTCATAATAACAACGCATTTTTAGAACAGTCACATTTTGGAGGTGAAGGCAATGTCACGATGTAGTTGATGACAATCCTTGAGCAGCCAAGTTATTCCTTCCCAGCACCTCTCCTGTATGAGGGTGTTGAAACATGTAGTGCATTGTGCTGACATAATAGCATGGGGAGGGACAGTGAGTTCACTGGCATTCCTCCCACTGCACGTCTACACTAGTCTGTGCAGATGTGCTCTGAACACGTTCACAAAGCAACACAGCAGGCAACACAGCAGGCAACCTCCCACCTGGCTGTAATGTGGGTTTTGCATCTTAGAAGTGAAAAACAGCTACACTTGATTGTTAGCAACACCACTCATCTGTCATCAGCTTGTCACAGAGGACAAATGCACAGTGATGACGTATGACATGATAAATCTATAAGTTACAATCATCAATGGAAGGTAAATGGAGATCTAGCTAAGCTATATTGTGACAAAAAGAGATGAGTGATGGACTGGATGTTGTAACGAGAAATGTGAACTTAACCGTTCCGCTAAATCCTTGAAAACAAATGGAATGTTTTTTCCATTTCAGCACACAGCTAGGAAAAGTGCTGAAAGAGAAGAAGGGAAAGAGATTGTCATTAGTCCAAGCACATTGCTACAAATAGGCCTAGCAACTATTCATCAATCATTGTATGCAAACTCACCACGGCATGATGCAGATCATTCATGACATGAATACAAACTAGCTAACTATTTAGGTAGCTATGTATGTAGCTGTATGGTGCAACATGATGAAGAGATACTCTCGTTTGGCTCAATAGCTGTTAACATGTCGATATCAAGGGCAATGTGCATGATTAGATAGCGTAATAGCCAACTGTGGATTTGGCTAACCACAGATGTCACGACAGCTGTCATTGGCTCATATGGCTGATAGCAAACAGCTTATGTTACACAATACCCTTTGACAACAATACAATATCTAGCAAACATGACCCCGTGTGAGTATTTGGTAGACACGGGCTAACCCACAACAAGCCCAACATGGCTTCCCCACACCAGTCCAACACAGGTTAGCCCACACCAAGCCCAGCTTCTTCATAAATGTAGAGGTGGGGGCTCATTAGAATAGTTAGTGGTGTGGTTTGCAAATATGTTAAAGTGAAGGGAAAAAAATATTGCAGACACCATTCAAACCAATGAGTGTTTGGAACTTTAAAGACAATTATCTAGGAATATTTTTTTTCCAGATAGAACCTTATCGCTCTGTAGTTATTTTTGTGCAATCTTACTAGTGAATTTAAAAAGAAAAAAAGACCTTGTACATTGTCAATGACAAAAACTGTAAAAAAAAAAAAGAAGTTAAATAAGTGCATGAGATATGACAACTAAGTTTCTCTGATAATGATATATGTACACACATATATACATATATATATATATATACGATAACAACATTGTTGTCTTTCTGATACAATGTAACAGGCAGCCGATCAAAGAGGATGGGCTCGTTTCAGGAAAAGTGAGGGCTGCCCTTGGGGCCAATGTGGAGCCTATGAGCAAAGGCGCATCGGCTCAATGTGGGCAGCCTACATGGGTTTAACCCGCATTGGGACCACATCCTGCCAACGTGGGCACATTTTCAAGGCAAAGTGAGGGCTACCCTCACCCCCACACTGACCCAATGTCTTTGGGGCAAATGTGGAGCCGATGAGCGAAGGCACATCGGCCCAATGTGGAAAGCCTACATGTGGCCAATATTTTAGCCCGCATTGGGCCCATATTGTCATTGTGCCAATGTGGACATATTGGCTCGGTATCTAGGCTAGTTAACTACGCAGTGGGCGCTCACCTGAAAATTGTCCAACGCAGAACTATTGAATAACGAAATCCAATACCTCCACAACAGCAAGAGAAAAGTGGTTTAAGCGAATCTATCAACAGTAAAACTAGACCAGTCTACCTCCCGGCTCCAGACAGCTAATGTTAGCTACAAGAAATAGCTAGCTTAGCATCTGATGCTAGCAGCTACCTGTCAGTCTAGTCACGCGGTGGTAATATCGAGGTATCTTGCTCTTTGTCGTGATGTTAAAGATTTAATTAATGCGTTCTCATTAGCTACTCATCACTGTCGCTATTATTGTTTTAAACGAGGTTAAAAGTCTTTGGCTATAGTGGTGCACCACTTCCGACTCACAACGGAAACTTTGACCGGAAAACCCTCCTCTCAGCTAAAAAGGCAAATCGTTACTTCCATATAGCAACAACTTGATGACCAGTATCAAATATATACTCACATCTAACCACACGACTGAATGAGATGTCAACTGCTTTGGGAATAATGTAGCTATGGCATAGATGTTTTTCCAGTCTTGCCTTGCATTGAAGAGAAGTTGAATCATGGCAATAAACTCTTTCTGTGTTGTGGGCTTGTGGAGTGAAATGCATGGTCTGTGGCGCCACCTACTGGTTATTTCTGATTTTCTTTCCAATACTCAGGCCTGCCAGTCATCTGAGTAGATTAGATGATGGGTGAGTTTTAGCAAGCATATGGAGTTGCATAACAATCACTTATGAAGATCTGACTTTTGAGAAAGTGCTCATCATTATGATCAGATTATTTTACAAGTCTTATATGATCTTTCACTGTTCAAAACTCTGGCCGAACAATAATACAAGTATGTTAAACAGTCTAATAAACATTCTGCAGTGAAGTGCATGATACGCACACACTGCATAATACATTAATATGAAACTGTGATCTGATTGCACTGACATGGCCCTGTTTGAATGATCTTTTAACCAACTGTGCTATTTTGTTTGTTTTCTCGCATTGTTTGTAACTTATTTTGTACATAATGTTGCTGCTACCATGTCTTATAACCGAAAAGAGCTTCTGGACATCAGAACAGCGATTACTCACCTTGAATTGGACAAATAATTTTTCATTAATGAGTCGGACGGGAGGGATTTACTCCAGACACCCGAACAAGCCCTCATCCCCGTCATTCACAGAAGAAAGAGACTGAGATTTCACGGAAGGAGATTGGGGTGCCTTGGGAGGATCAGGCGACGAGTGGCTAATCTGCCTTTGCCATCCATACTGTTAGGCAATGTACAATCACTGGAAAATAAATGGGATGAACTAAAAGCACAAACTATATGCTACCAACAGGACATTAAAAACTGTAATATCTTATGTTTCACAGAGTAGTAGCTGAACAACGACATTAATAACATGGCAGGTTATACACTGTATCGGCAGGATAGAACAGCAGCCTCTGATAAGACAAGGGGTGGCGGTCTATGTATATTTGTAAACAACAGCTGGTGCACGATATCTAAAGAAGTCTCAAGGTTTTTCTGTGTGTGGTCTACAGCTTATCATGAGATACTCTATCTACCTAGAGAGTTTTCATCTGTATTTTTCGTAGCTGTCTACATACCACCACAGACCGATTAAGACCACAGACCATTAAGACCGCACTCAATGAGCTGTACACCGACATAAGCAAACAGGAAAACGCTCATCCAGAGGTGGCGCTCCTAAAGGCCGGGGACTTTAATGCAGGGAAACCTCATTTCTATCAGCATGTTAAATGTGCAACCAGAGAAGAAAAACTATTCTAGACCACTTTTACTCCACACACACAGACTCGTACAAAGCTCTCCTCCACTCTCCATTTGGCAAATCTGACCATAATACTATCCTCCTGATTCCTGCTTATAAGCAAAAACTTGGTCAATAAAATTTGTCAGATGAAGGAGATGATAAACTACAGGACTGTTTTGCTAGCACAGACTGGAATATGTTCCGGGATTCTTCCGATGGCATTGAGGAGTACACCACGTCAGTCGCTGGCTTTATCAATAAGTGCATTGATGATGTCATCCCCATAGTGACTGTACGTACATTACCCAACCAGAACCCCTGGATTACAGGCAACATCCGCACTGAGCTAAAGGGTAGAGCTGCCGCTTTCAAGGAGTGGGACTCTAACCTGGAAGCTTATAAGAAATCCTGCTATGCCCTCCAACAAACCATCAAACAGGCAACGCTTCAATACAGGACTAAGATCGAATCGTACTTCACCGGCTCTGACGCTCGTCGGATGTGGCAGGGCTTGCAAACTATTGCAGACTACAAAGGGAAGCACAGCTGAGAGCTGCCCAGTGACACGAGACTACCAGACGAGCTAAATAACTTCTATGCTCGCTTTGAGGCAAATAACACTGAAACATGCATGAGAGCGTCAGCTGTTCCGGACGACTGTGTGATCACGCTCTCCGTAGCCGATGTGAGTAAGACCTTTAAACAGGTCAATATTCACAAGGCCAGACGGATTACCAGGACGTGTACTGCGAGCATGCACTCAGACAGGGAGAGGTTGAAAAGGTCAGTGAAGACATGTACTGACATGGACGTGTACTGCGAGTGCAAGCTCGCAGTACACGTCCATGTCAGTACATGTCTTCACTGACCTTTTCAACCTCTCCCTGTCTGAGTCTGTAATACCAACATGTTTCAAGCAGACCACCATAATCCCTGTGGCCAAAAACAAGAAGGTAACCTGCCTAAATGACTACCGACCCATAGCACTCACGTTTGTAGCCATGAAATGCTTTTTGCTTTTGCTTTGAGCAAAAGATCATGATCATTAGAAAGCAAATTACGGACTCCTCTTTAAATCTGCGTATTCCTCCAAAGCTCAGTTGTCCTGAGTCTGCACAAATCTGCCAGGACCTAGGATCAAGAGAGACCCTCAAGTGTTTTAGTACTATATCTCTTGACACAATGATGGAAATAATCATGGCCTCTAAACCTTCAAGCTGCATACTGGACCCTATTCCAACTAAACTACTGAAAGAGCTGCTTCCTGTGTTTGGCCCTCCTATGTTGAACATAATAAACGGCTCTCTATCCACCGGATGTGTACCAAACTCACTAAAAGTGGCAGTAATAAAGCCTCTCTTGAAAAAGCCAAACCTTGATCCAGAAAATATAAAAAACTATCGGCCTATATCGAATCTTCCATTCCTCTTAAAATGTTAGAAAAAGCTGTTGCACAGTAACTCACTGCCTTCCTGAAGACAAACAATGTATACGAAATGCTTCAGTCTTGTTTTAGACCCCATCATAGCACTAAGACTGCACTTGTGAAGGTGGTAAATTACCTTTTAATGGTGTCAGACCGAAGCTCTGCATCTGTCCTCGTGCTCCTAGACCTTAGTGCTACTTTTGATACTATCGATCACCACATTCTTTTGGAGAGATTGGAAACCCAAATTGGTCTACACAGACAAGTTCTGGCCTGGTTTAGATCTTATCTGTCGGAAAGATATCAATTTGTCTCTGTGAATGGTTTGTCCTCTGACAAATCAACTCTAAATTTCGGTGTTCCTCAAGTTTTAGGACCACTATTGTGTTTTCACTATATATTTTACCTCTTGGGGATGTAATTCGAAAACATAATGTTAACTTTCACTGCTATGTGGATGACACACAGCTGTACATTTCAATGAAACGTGGTGAAGCCCCAAAATTGCCCTCGCTAGAAGCCTGTGTTTCAGATGGCTGCAAACTTTCTACTTTTAAACTCGGACAAAACAGAGATGCTTGTTCTAGGTCCAAAGAAACAAAGAGATCTTCTGTTGAATCTGACAATTAATCTTGATGGTTGTACAGTCGTCGCAAATAAAACTGTGAAGGACCTCGGCGTTACTCTGGACCCGGATCTCTCTTTTGACGAACATATCAAGACTGTTTCAAGGACAGCTTTTTTCCATCTACGTAACATTGCAAAAATCCGAAACTTTCTGTCCAAAAATTATGCAGAAAAATGGTTAGACTACTGCAATGCTCTACTTTCCGGCTACCCGGATAAAACACTTAATAAACTTCAGTTAGTGCTAAATACGCTACAGTCACAAGACGCAGGCCTCCTAATTGTCCCTAGAATTTCTAAGCAAACAGCTGGAGGCAGGGCTTTCTCCTATAGAGCTCCATTTTTATGGAACGGTCTGCCTACCCATGTGAGAGACAGACTCTGTCTCAACCTTTAAGTCTTTTCTTTAAGACGCATCTCTTCAGTGGGTCATATGATTGAGTGTAGTCTGGCCCAGGAGTGTGAAGGTGAATGGAAAGGCTCTGGAGCAACGAACCGCCCTTGCTGTCTCTGCCTGGCCGGTTCCCCTCTCTCCACTGGGATTCTCTGCCTCTAACCCTATTACAGGGGCTGAGTCACTGGCTTACTGGTGCTCTTTCATGCCGTCCTTAGGAGGGGTGTGTCACTTGAGTGTGTTGAGTCACTGACGTGATCTTCCTGTCCGGGTTGGCGCCCCCCCTTGGGTTGTGCCGTGGCGGAGATCTTTGTGGGCTATACTCGGCCTCGTCTCAGGATGGTAAGTTGGTGGTTGAAGATATCCCTCTAGTGGTGTGGGGGCTTTGCTTTGGCAAATTGGGTGGGGTTATATCCTTCCTGTTTGGCCCTGTCCGGGGGTATCATCGGATGGGGCCAAAGTGTCTCCTGACCCCTCCTGTCTCAGCCTCCAGTATTTATGCTGCAGTAGTTTGTGTCGGGGGGCTAGGGTCAGTTTGTTATATCTGGAGTACTTCTCCTGTCTTATCCGGTGTCCTGTGTGAATTTAAGTATGCTCTCTCTAATTCTCTCTTTATTTCTCTCTCTCAAGGGACCTGAGCCATAGGACCATGCCTCAGGACTTCCTTGCTGTCCCCAGTCCACCTGGCCGTGCTGCTGCTCCAGTTTCAACTGTTCTGCCTGCGGTTATGGAACCCTGACCTTTTCACCGGACGTGCTACCTGTCCCAGACCTGCTGTTTTCAACTCTCTAGAGACAGCAGGAGCGGTAGAGATACTCTCAATGATCGGCTATGAAAAGCCAACTGACATTTACTCCTGAGGTGCTGACTTGCTGCACCCTCGACAACTACTGTGATTATTATTTGACCATGCTGGTCATTTATGAACATTTGAATATCTTGGCCATGTTCTGTTATAATCTCCACCCGGCACAGCCAGAAGAGGACTGGCCACCCATCATAGCCTGGTTCCTCTCTAGGTTTCTTCCTAGGTTTTGGCCTTTCTAGGGAGTTTTTCCTAGCCACCGTGCTTCTACACCTGCATTGCTTGCTGTTTAGGGTTTTAGGCTGGGTTTCTGTACAGCACTTTAAGATATCAGCTGATGTAAGAAGGGCTATATAAATACATTTGATTTGATATTTGCATACCGCCCCAACAGATCCACAGATGATGCAATCTCTATTGCACTCCACACTGCCCTTTCACACCTGGACAAAAGTAACACCTATGTAAAAATGCTATTCATTGACTACAGCTCAGTGTTCAACACCATAGTGCCCTCAAAGCTCATCACTAAGCTAAGGACCCTGGGACTAAACACCTCCATCTGCAACTGGCTCCTGGACTTACTGACGGGCCGCCCCCAGGTGGTAAGGGTAGGTAACAACACATCCACCACGCTGATCCTTAACACGGGGTCCCCTCAGGTGTGCGTGCTCCTGTATTCCCCGTTCACTCATGACTGCACCGCCAGGCACGACTCCAACACCATCATTAAATTTGCCGATGACACAACAAAGGTAGGCCTGATCACCGACAAGGCAGCCTATAGGGAGGAGGTCAGAGACCTGGACGTGTGGTGCAAGGACAACAACCTCTCCCTCAACGTGATCAAGACAAAGGAGATGATAGTGGACTACAGGAGAAGGACTGATCAGGTTGAAAGCTTCAAATTCCTTGGCGTCCACATCACCAACAAACTATCATGGTCCAAGCACACCAAGACAGTAGAAGAGGGCACGACAAAACCTATTCCCCCTAAGCAGACTGAAAAGCTTTGGCATGGGTCCTCAAATCGTCAAAAGGTTCTATAGCTGCACCATCGAGAGCATCCTGATGGGTTGCATCACTGCCTGGTATGGCAACTGCTCGGCCTTCGACCACAAGGCACTACAGAGGGTAGTGCGCACGGCCCAGTACATCACCCGGGCCAAGCTTCCTGCCATCCAGCCCCTCTATACCAGTGTCAGAGGAAGGCCCTAAAAATAGCCACCCTAGTCATATACTGTTCCCTTGGTACCGCACGGCATGCGGTACCGGAGCGCCAAGTCTTGGTCCAAGAGGTTTCTAAACAGCTTCTACCCCCAAGTCATAAGACTCCTGAACATCTAATCAAATGGCTACCCAGATTATTTGCATTGACCCCCCCACACACTGCTGCTACTCTCTGTTATTGTCCATGCATAATCACTTTAATAACCAGTGCCCCTGCACATTGACTCTGTACCGGTATCCCCTGTATATAGCCTCACTATTGTTATGTTACTGCTGCTCTTTTATTATTTGTTACTTTTGTTTCTGACTTTTTTTTGTATTTTCTTAACTGCATTGTTGGTTAAGGGCTTGTAAGCAAGCATTTCACTGTAAGGTCTGTTGTATTCGGCGCATGTGACAAATAACATTTGATTTGATTGACC